>NW_003852616.1:1785202-1822492 GCF_000181295.1 Otolemur garnettii
AAAAAAAAAAAAAAAACCCAAAAAACATTCTGCTTAATAATTTTATAACAAAGTCTCTAATCTCAGGGTCTGCCATATAGAGAATGAAGTCTTTGTTTTCCACTGAAGCACAGAAATATGTCCCTGCCTAAAAATAGCTTTACATGGTAGTTTCTACTGTTAGTATCACAGGCACATTATATTAGATATGCTTTCTTTTTTCTTTTTTTTTGGTCCTTATCAAGGGGTCATCACCACATATAAAGTAAATTTGATTGATTTATAAGGGGAGTGCTTTACAGATTACAGTTACAAATTAACTTCTAAACTACAAGATATGTGTAATTCAAGGTATGGTTATCCAACCAGGGTGAGCAGTTTTCGTATTTTAAGTCACATTAAAACAATAATTGGGAGGAAGAGCATGATGGCGGAAGGGAAGGTCGTTTAGCCGAGCCTTCCTAGAGCAAAGGGGCAAAGGGAGAGAGAGGGTTGCATGGGGCCCAGTGTGGAATATCGACATACAGCGGTGGCTCGGAGTCTGCAGATTGGAAGTGGATAGCGGGATTTGGCTGGAGCTGCGGAGAACTATCACATCTGGACAAGTTTCGGCGGGTTCTCCAGGGCCGCAGAGGCTCTGGGCAGGCAGATCCCCGGGGCTGCGGTGGCACTGGGTAGCTGTGGCGCGATCCAGGGGATAATTTCTAAGTTCCTTTTATGAGACTAAACGCTGCTTTCCCGAGCGGAATTCGGTGGCCAGATTAGATTGCTGGCTCGAGCGGCCCTGACGCAGGTGGCAACCAGTGGAACATCCAAAGGGGAAGGGTTCGCGAACAGAGGTGAGCCGCAGAAGCGAATGCGCCCCCAGAGATGTTGCTAGGCACCTGCCGAGAAGCGGACGTATGCCCTTATCAGGCTCAGGGTTTCTGGAATGAAGAAGTATGCACTCCCGAGCGCAATTTTGGGGCCAGGTTGGGGTGTTGTATGTTGTTGCCTCGCTGTGGTTTGGCAGCGGGGGAGACATCTGTACGGGGAGAAAGTTCCCCCATTGTTGGAAGCAGTGTGCCATAGTGCTGGTGGGCTTCTTGCTGGGGACATAGAGCGCTGCAGACAGGATCCCGCCTGCGGGGAGCGATCCTTTACTTGGGACAGGCACAGGGACCTGGGCTCCTCATGTGGAGGATTGCAAAGGCCTGTCGCTGAGGAACTGTTGAGAACTGTGGAATCCCAAATCTGTGGGAACTAAGTACTGAGGTGGACGGGCAACCGCCAGGAACAAATAAGCTGGCATACTGCTCTAAGCCTGGGATCCAAAGAGAGGTTGTTTGACCCCAAATTCACAGCACCACCTAGTGTCCAGAAAGTATATTATAGCATAAATATACTACAGAAATTGAATCCCTACGTCTTACATACACATATGTGTATATAATTTTTTTTTTCTTTTGATTGCTGTTGCTTTTTTTCCTTCCATCTTGTCTTTAATTCAGCTTCCTCAATTGGTTGCTGAGAGTGATTATATCAGGCTACCTTAGCGGTTTTTTTAATTTTACTTTGTTTCTTTTCTAGTATTTTATTTCAATGTGAGTTGCTTTTTGCTAATTTGTAAGGTTGGATCTTCTCCTAGATTCCATTTCTTACATTCAACAAGAGCAAGGACTTCTATATTCTTTTTTTTGTTCTGTTTTGGTTGCAGAATTTTAGCTTGAACTACTCCCTCACCCTAGTACACAACATGACATTCTCTCAGTTGACAGAGTTCCCTGTACTCACTCAACTCTCCCATATAAAGTACTCTGGCATCAGCCAAGACACTACACTCCGTTTCTAGTATTGTCTTTCTCTTTTTCTTGGTTTGTTGCCTTTCTGTTTTCTTGCTTTAACCCTTTGTCTTTGTTTAAACTTAAAGAAATGAAGGAATCAACTGGGGAATGTAAAGAAGCGATAGAAGGTATCAAAAACAGATTAGACCACGGAGAAAAAATAATATCAGAATTAGAGGATAAAGTCTTGGAGTTAAGATAGATAATAACAGAGTCAGAAAAGAAGAGAGAAAAAGAAGAGCAGGCGCTTAGACAACTACAAGATGCCAGGAAGTGTTTCAACATATGGACAATAGGAATCTCTGAGGGGGAAGACTGTCCCAAAGGTATGGAAGCCCTACTGGAGACTATCATAAATGAAGACTTCCCAAGTTTTACTAAAGATCCTGACACACTCCTTTCAGATGGATACTGAACCCAGGACATCTCAATGCTAACAAACCCCGTCCAAGACACATTGTAATGAACCTGTCCAAAATCAAGATGGAGAAAATCCTGCAAGCAGCTAGGAATAAGCACTAACTGACCTACAAGGGCCAGGGCCATTAAATTAACAGCAGACTTGTCTACTGAAACCTTCCAGAAGCCCGGAGAGCATAGTCTTCCACTTTCAACATCCTTAAACAAAATAATTTGCAGCCTAGAATTCTGTATCCTGTCAAACTTAGCTTCAAAGTTGACAGAGAAATCAAAGCATTTACAGATTTATAAACACTGAGGAAATTAGCCACAAGAAGATCAGCTCTGTAGGAAATACTTAGACCTATTCTCAATACTGAACACCAAAATGGACTACCACAAAAGTATATATCCATAAGCCAGAGGCCAGAATTTAACTCTTAAAATGGCACAAAGGATTAAACTACACAATAAACTTCCTCACAATAAGATGAATAGAATTTTACCACTATTATTGATACTTTGAATAAATGTCAATAGATTGAATTCCCCACTGTAGAGCACAGGCGCTGGCTGGCTGGCTGAAAAAACACAAACTGTTTATTTGCTATCTCCAGGAGACACACCTAGCCCTGAAGGACAAATCAAAACTCAGGATTAAGGGATGGAAAACTGTGTATCAAGCAAATGGAAATCAGAAGAAAGGAGGGGTTATGATCTTTATTCTCAGACACAAGCGGATTCAAAACAATTTAAGAAAGACAAAGGTGGACACTTCATACCGGTCAAATGAACAATACAACAAGAAGACATCTCTTTTTTTTTTTTTTGAGACAGAGCCTCAAGCTGTCCCCCTGGGTAAAGTGCTGTGGCATCACAGCTCACAGCAACCTCCAACTCCTGGGCTCAAGCGAGTCTCCTGCCTCTGCCTCCCAAGTAGCTGGGACCACAGGCGCCTGCCACAACGCCTGGCTATTGTTTTTTGGTTGTAGGCATCATTGTTGTTTGGCGGGCCCGGGCTGGATTTGAACCCGCCACCTTAGGTGTATGTGGCTGGCGCCTTAGCCACTTGAGCCCCAGGCGCCAAGCCAAGAAGACATCTCAATTCTGATCATTTACGCACCTAACTTAAATGCTTCCAGATTTATAAAACAGACCTTGAGGGGTCTGAGCAATATGATATCACATAACATCTTAATAGTCAGGGACTTCAACACTCCTCTAACAGAACTGGACAGATCCTCTAAACTGAAGCTAAACAAAGATATAAACGACTTAAATGCCACCCTAGATCAAATGGGATTAATTGACATACATAGAACATACCATCCCAAAGTAAAAGAATGTATTTTTTCATCAACTCATAGCACATACTCCAAAATAGATCACATCCTAGGACTCAAATCTAATTTAAGCAAAACTAAAGGAACAGAAATTATACCATGTCTCTTCTCAGACCACAAGGCCATAATGGTGAAGCTCAACTCCCACAAAACTGTTCAACCCGACACATAATCTTGGAAATTAAAAAACTTTATGCTGAATGATAGTTGGGTCCAAGAAGAGATTAAAGAGGAACTTGCCAATTTCCTTAAGCACAACAACAATGAAGACACAAGCTTCCAAAACCTTTGGGATACAGCAAAAGCAGTCCTGAGAGGAAAATTTATCACGCTAGATGCCTACCTTTGAAAAACAGAAAGAAATTGCACCAACACACTCACAAACCACCTTATGGACTTGGAAAAAGAAGAACAATCTAACCCTAAACCAAACAGAAGAAAAGAAATAGCCAAAATTAAGTCAGAGATTAATGAAACTGAAAACAAAAAAAAATTCAAAAAATTAATAAAACAAAAAGTTGGTTCTTTTAAAAAGTAAATAAAATAGATAAACCCTTGGCCAGACTTATCATTAAAAAAAGTCATACACCCCAATCAAGTAGGATTCATCCCAGGGATGCAAGGCTGTTTAACCTATGCAAATCTATAAACATAATTCACCATATCAACAGGAGCAAAAACAAGGACCATCTGATCCTCTCAATAGATGCAGAAAAGCTTTCGATAAAAACAACATCCTTTGCTAACTAGAATACTGAAGAATATTGGCATTGGTGGTACATTCCTTAATTTGATCAACGCCATCTACGATAAACCCATAGCTAATATTATACTGAATGGAGTAAAACTGAAAGCTTTTCCACACAGGACTGGAACAATAGAAGAGTGTCTTCTATTACCACTACTATTCAACATAGGGCTGGAAGCTCTAGCCAATACAATTAGGCAAGAGAAGGAAATTAAAGGCATCCAAATGGGATCAGAGGAAGTGAAACTCTCCCTCTTTGCCAATGATATGATTCCATACTTAGAGAACCTCAAAGGCTCAACCACAAGGCTCCTGCAAGTTATCAGAAAATACAGTAAGGTCTCAGGATATAAAATCAATGTCCACAAATCAGGAGCCTTTGTATATGCCAATAACAACCAAGATGAGAAGAAAATCAAGGACATAATACCCTTCTCAGCAGCTCTAAAGAAAATGAACTACTTAAGTATACATTTCACAAAAGAGGTGAAGGACCTTTATAAGAAAACTATGAACCCCTAAGAAAATAGTAGAGGATATCAACAAATGGAAGAACATACCATGCTCATGGCCTGGAAGAATCAACATTGTTAAAATGTATATACTTCTCAAAGCAATCTACAGATTCAATGCTATCCCTATTAAAATACCAATATCATACTTTCAAGACTTGGAAAAAATAATGCTTTGTTTTGTGTGGAACCAAAAAAACCTCCCGTATAGCCAAGGCAATTCTTCATAATAAAATCAAAGCCAGAAGTATCAGCCTACTAGACTTTAGGCTGTACTACAAAGCCACAGTGATCAAAACAGCATGGTATTGGCACAAAAATAGAGACATAGACATTTGGAACCAAACAGAAAACCAGGAGATGAACCAAACATCTTACAGCCACTTAATCTCTGATAAACCAAACGAGAACATACCCTGGAGGAAAGAAACCCTGTTCAATAAATGGTGCTGGGAGAACCGGATTTCCACATGTAAAAGACTGAAACTGGACCCTCACCTTTCTCCACTCACTAAATTTGATTCAAGATGGATAAAAGATCTAAATCTAAGACATGTAACAATTAAAATCCTTGAAGAAAGTGTAAGGGAAACACTGGAAGCTATCAGCCTGGGGAAGGACTTTATGAGGAAGCCTCCTTGGCAACTGCAACAATAACAAAAATAAACAAATGGGAGTTAATGAAACTGCAAAGCTAAGGCGACTACAACCAAAGCAAACAACCTACTCTATGGGAAAAGATATTTGCATATTTTGATTCAGACAAAAGCTTGATAACTAGGATCTACAGAGAACTCAAAATAATAAACATAAAAAAAATCAACAATCCCTTAGATCACTGGGCAAGAGACATGAGACAAGAGACAAGAGACATGTCTCTGAAGAAGACAGATGAATGGTTTATAAACATATGAAAAAATGCTCATCATCCCTAATAATTAGAGAAATGCAAATCAAAACCACCCTGAGATACCATCTAACCCCAGTGAGAATGGCCTACATCACAAAGTCTCAAAACTGTAGACGCTGGCGTGGATGTGGAGAGGGGAACACTTTTACACCGCTGGTGGGCCTGCAAACTAATACAACCTTTTTGGAAGGAAGTATGGAGAACCCTCAAAGAACTCAAGCTAGAATCTTCCATTTGACCCTGCAATCCCACTGCTGGGCATTACCCAGAAGAAAAAAAAATCCTTTCATCACAAGGACACTTGTACTAGACTATTTACTGCAGCTCAATTTATAATCGCCAAAATGTGTAAACAGCCTAAATGCCCACCAACTCAAGAATGGATTAACAAACTGTGGTATTTGTATGCCACAGAATACTACTCAGCCACTAAAAAAGACGGAGTCTTTGCATCCTTTGTATTAACCAGAATGGATGTAAAACACATTATTCTTAGTAAAACATCACAAGAATGGAGAAATAAGAATCCTATGTACTCACTTCTGATATAAGGACAGTTAAGGTCCTAGTACACAGTGGGAGGTGGGGGATGGAGAAAGCTGAGAAAGGGAAAGAGGAAGAGCTTGGGGTGGGTCAAGGGATAGGGTTCACCTTTTGGGGGAGGGACATAAATATAAGAGGGTCCTTATCAAATAAAAGCTACCAATGTAACCTGCTTCTGTGTACCCTCAATGAATCTCCAACAATAAAAAGAAAAGAAAAACAAAACAAAACGGGCAGTGCCAGTGGCTCAAAGGAGTAGGGTGCCAACCCCATATACTAGATGTGGTGGGCTCAAACCCGGCCCTGGCCAAAAACTGCCAAAAAAAAAAGTATCTTCCAGTGTGTTTGAAAAGATCAATGCTGTATTAGTTAAAATGTTGCTATTATAAGTAATATTTATTGAAAACAATTTGAAAAAAGATGTGTGCTCTATTAAATACTTTTAGTTTAAGGGGCGTAGTATAAAAACAAAATTGTTTTCATAAAAATCTAATTGACAAGTGAAGACAGGCAAGGTTTACAATATTGCTTACAAATTCTAATGCCTGGTTTCCTTTAATCCCACAACATGTGGCTTCTTCCCATTTGTGAAGAACTTCCCACACAAATGATTTAAATTAACTTAGACATATTTTTAACTCAACTCTAAGATATAAAAAGTTTAAATAGCAAGCTAAAATCTTTAATTTTTTTTTTTTTTTTTAGAGACATTCGAGTCTCACTTTATCGCCCTTGGTAGAGTACTGTGGCATCATAGCTCACAGCAACCTCCAACTCCTGGGCTTAGGTGATTCTCTTGCCTCAGCCTCCTGAGTAGCCGGCACTATCGGCCTGGGTTTGAACCTGCCACCCTCAGTATATAGGGCCAGCGCCCTACCCACTGAACCACAGGTGCTGTCCTAAAATCTTTAATTTTAATTATTCAGAAAATTACTTCTCTCATTAAGTTAGGTCTATTTCTTCTTTGATTAAATATACTAGAAAACCTAGATAAAATGGGGGAACAGAAGAGTATCTCAATTCCTGGTTTACCTTGGATAGTCTTGGTTTACATCACATGTCTTGGAGTAACTGCAAGGGTCCTTTCACTCTCAAAAGTACTCTATTTGGCGATGATAACGTACATGGCCACCCTATGTCTAATGCTCTTTTTTAATATTAAAACAACTATTGCTAAGTAGCCAACATAGAAGGCCAAGAATTGAAAGGAATAATAAGAAATGTAAGAAATAGTAACTGTCCTCAAAGTGCTTAGATCTTAGTTGGAGAGACTGAATAAATATTTTAAGAAAAACAATATAAAATTTATGTAACTTTAAAAATACAACTAGGAGAAATATTATAAGATGGCACATAGTTACTTGGTAAATGGCTGGCACAATAATTGGTAATACAGGGTTGCACAGGAGATGGAGATCACCTTCTATTAACAATAACACCACAGCACTCACCATCATTTATTGAGTGCCTTCTATGTGCCTAGTCTGGTTCAGAGTGCATTATGCATATATTAGCAAATACAATTATCCTATGAGGTATACTATTGTTGACAGAGATGGGAATTTTATGGATGAGAAATGTGCTTATGGAGGTTAAGTAATATGTGCAAAATCAAGTAACTAATAAGTGGCAGAATAAGGATTTAAACACAGGTTCTCTCTCACTTCCAAAGCCAGTGACATTTTTGTTGTTATCATGTTCACATATGAAGGTGGTTCTCAATTTTGCCCCTCTAGGGGATATCTGGTAATATCTGGAGACATTTTTCTTTGTCATACATGAGTGGGTGAGTGGGAATGGCTAGGGGGTGAAAAGTTAGGGATTCTGACCTCCTAAAATTCACAGAACAGCCCCCTCCTGGGGCAAAGGATTACTGGCCCAAAAGTCAACAGTGCTGAGAGGATGCTCACTAAAGAAAGACTATAGAATAATAGTCTAATAGAAAAATCTATTAAAGGTAAGGTCTGAGCTCAGTTTTAAAGCATTGGTAAGATTTGAATAGGCTGAGGGTGGTAGGGATAGGGGTGAATTCTAGAAAAGGGAACTAGTACAGATAGCACAAGACAGGTTCCAGAGACAGCAAATAAGCCTAATAGAACACTGAAGCAAAACAATACTGATGGGGAAGTGGGAACAACTGGAATTGAAATAATCTTTCTGCAATACTGAGGCACTTGTACTGAATTCCCTGCAGATTTCTGAGTAAAAACAATGTAATATTATAGTAAGATTAATCAAGAAACCAGAGCAAAGAGACTAATCAGAATGCTACTGCAGTACTTTTATGTGATGATAGGAAGAAAGAAAGAAATCATAAATACATAGACCATTATGTGCCATAAATTTTTGTTTATTTGGTCTCAAATGATTATTACTGATTGCCGTTCTTACCTGTAATGCACTGAAACTGTCCATCTTCTCTTCTTATTGTAAATGCTTCCCCTGGATTAACTTGTACCAAAATAACCTTAAAATGAAGGGAAGAAATGTTAATCAAAACAACAAAAGAACAAATCAGAATATAAAAATGTTCAGTATTGCTATTAACAGAGCAGATGTGAACTATTTACCCTTCAAAAACTGGGATGTAAAATGGTGATTACATACCTAAGATGTGGGTTTATTATAAAAGTATTACTTCACTTTTCTACAGGTCAGACTTAAGCCAAAAATAAAGGTAATAGAAAAAGAAGACCGTGGCCAACTTTCATTGAAAAGTCAATAAACTTCACTCTGAAACAAAGACGGAGTCAAACCACAGAATATTTGGATCATCTATACGAGTTCATCAGTGGCTAAGTAACAGATTTTTTCTAAAGATAGAACATAAATTAATAGAGCATGAGGTGAGCATACTTCAATTAGTATTATATCTTAAGTCATATCTGAGAATGTATTAAATTAATCATATCATTTTAAGTAGTTTTCTTTTTATTATAGAGGTAATACATACTAATTTTGTGACATTTGAAAACAGAAACTGGGGAAAAAACAAACTCCTGCTATCCTAAGATGAACTTTATTAACATTCTGATAAATTTCTTAGTCTTGTTTTGCATAGGATTGATTCCTCCCCTAAATTCTACATACAAGTTATTAAATTCTGTATCTTTTCCTAAGTTTAATATTATAAGACTTCCATGTTTTTAAAAACATTTTATCAAATGATTATATCATAAACTACTTGACCGTTCCCTTAATGTGAAGAATTTAGATAGTTTTCAATTTTTGCATTTTATAAACAGTGGGAGAATGAGCAGTTTGGTATGTAGTTTTCCCCTCTCTATAGCTAGTATTATTTCATTATGATAGATTCCCAGAAACAGAATTCTAGTGCCTGCTGCTAAACTGCCTGTTTTTTTTTATTTTGAAATAATATATATATAATTTATTTATTTATTTTTGCACATCTCAAAAATTTTTTTTCATTAATTATTTTTTATTAAATCATAACTTTGTACACGGATGCCTTTATGGGGTTCAGGGTACTTCTTCGATATACAATGTGAAATGCTTTGAACTAAGTAACACATCCATCACAATTATACTAAACTGCCGTTTAAAAGGGTTTTACTACTTCACATTCCCTCTCATAGTCTGGACCCTTTTATCACATTTTCTGCAATCCTGAAAATTATAGTTGTAAATCTTTGTTGCCTTCACAGATGAAAACAGGATATTACAAGATAAGTATCCTTTATGTGAGATGCCTGGGACCAGAAATGTTTTAAATTTTGGATTTAGAAGTATCTGTATATACATAATGAGATCTCTTGGGGTTTCACATAAGCCTTACACACATAGCCTGAAGGTTATTATGTATACAACATTCTAAGTAATTTTATACCTGAAACAAAGTTTTGACTGTGACCCATCATATGACCCACCACGTAAGTCAGGTATGTAATTTTCCATTTGTGGAAACATACTGCTGCGCAAGATGTCTCTGATTTTGGATCATTTTGGTTTTGGACATTTTGGATTAGGGAGACTTAACCTATACTATTGTTTTAATTTGTATTTCTTTAACTATTACTTCTATACTTGTTATTAGCTCTTTTATAAATTGCTTATTCATGTTGTTTTACCCATCTGTCTTTGGGGATTTTAAGTGCTATTACTGATTTGTATGGATTCTCTGCATATCAAGGATAATAATATTATACTATAATATGCTGTAAATCTTTATCTCACTTTGTTTTTTCCTTTTTCTTTACCACAATTCTTTATATTCCTAAGGCAATGTTATCCATTTTTTCCTTTGTGATATCTTCTATTGCTTCTATTTAACTTCTTCTAGAGCTGTGCTGTCCAGTGAGTGCAATTTGGTTATCAAAGACTTGAAATGTGGCTAGTCCGTACTGAGATGTGTTTCAAAGGCTTAGTACACCTGGCTAGAGCAATTAGGCAAAAGAGAGAAAGAAAAGGCATTTAAAGAAGTCAAATTATCCTTTTTTTCTTAATGTTTCAGGTTGAGGGTACAAAGAATTAGGTTATAATGTTTGCACTGGTTAGGTAAAATCCCTCTTATAATTGTGTCCTGCCCCAAGAGATACACCATACACCCTAACATTGTATCTATTAAGTGGGGGCACACCCATCCCCATCCTTCTTCCCCTTTCTCTCGTTCCCCTGCCCCCCACCTTGAATTGATATGAGTTTTTCTCTTATGTGGGTGTGTAGATTATCTACTGGCTTCATACAAATTATCCTTATTTGCAGATGACATGATCTTACATTTAAGAAATCCAAAAGACTCCATCAAGAACAGATTTTGTAAAGTTGCAGGATAAAAATCAAAATACAAAAATCAGTAGTGTTTCTATAAACAGCAATCAATCTGAAAAAGAATTAAGAAAGCAATTCTATTTACACTATCTTAAAAAAAAAAAAACACCCTAGGAATAAATTTAACCAAAGAAGTAAAAGATCTATACAAAAATAGCTATTAAACACCAGTGAAAGAAATTAAAGAGAATCTGAAGAATTCTATACATACACAAATGGAAAGATATCCTATGTTCATGGATTGGAAGAATTACTACTGTTAAAATGTTTATATTATCCAAAGGGATTTATAGATTCAAGGCAATCCCTATCAAAATACCAATGACATTCTTCAGAGAAATAGAAAAAAACAATCCTAAAATCGCACAGAAACACAAAGACCCCAAATAGCAAAAGCAATTCTGAGTAAAAAGAACAAAGCTAGAGGCGCCACGCTACCTGATTTCATATATACTATGGAGCTACAGTAACAAAAACAGAAAAACAAACTCCCCCAACTTAGCCAAGTGTGGTGGGTACATGTAGTCCCAGCTACTCTAAAGAGGTTGAAGCAGAAGGGTCACTGAAGCCTTGGAGTTGGAAATTGCAGTTTAGCAATGACTGTACCACCACACACCAGTCTGGGTGACAGAAGACCCTGTCTCAAAAACAACAACAAACTTATATATGAAATCTGAAATTATAAAACCCTTAGAAGAAAACATTGTGGAAATGCTACAGGATTATAGTCTGGATACAGATGTTTTTGTGTAAGACTTCAAAAAGCACAGGCAACAAAAGCAAAAATAGAAAAATGGGGTTACATAGCTAAAAAGTTTCTGCACAGCAAAGAAAACAATTAACAAAATGGAGAAACAACTTAGAGAATGGGAGAAAATACTGGCAAACTATCTATCCAATAAGGGATTATAATTGGAACATATAAGGAACTTAAACAACTTGATAGCAAAAAACCAAATAACCTGATTTAAATATGGGCAAAAGTCCTAAATAAACAATTCTCAAAAGATGACAAGCAAATGGCCAACAGGTATGTTAAAAATGCTTAACACCACCTATCATCAGGTAACTGCAAATCCACCAGAAAATATAGCAGTTACCAAGACTCCATGAATTTTAACTTCACAATAAAATGATAAAATATAATTATCTTTGCAATAATTGTAAGCTATAGGTTAAAATAACTCCATTTCTAACTTATGTATTTTTTTTTTTTTTTTTTTTTGCTTGTATGAAAGGTTTTATTGGTTGGGGAGGGAGGCTGTGGAGCAGCATTAAGGAAAAGAGAAAAGAGGGGAGAGTGGGAAGAGAAGAGAGAGAGGGAGAGTAGAGAAGAGTGAGGGGGAAGAGGAGTAGAGAGAAGAGTAGAGCAGAAGAAGAGTAGGCAGGAGAGTGGAAAGAGAAGAGAGAAGAGAGAGCCTAACTTATGTATTTAAAGTACTTATAACCTAAGAGTTTTTTTTTCTTTTTTACATCTGTACAAGTAGGGAACCTAATATATACACACATATATATATATATTTTTTAACACAAAGTGGTCTTTAAGATGTTATTTCATTTAAATCGTATTTTCTCAAAATACAGGTATCTATAAATTTAATAAAAGTATTCTATGGTAAAAACAGTTAATACTCTTAAGTTTACTCAAAACTGACATATTTGTAGCTCTTATTCCCTTTCAGAATCTATATTTTTAGAAAGTATCATGATCTTACTCCCTAACACATAAATATATAAAATTTAGATATAAATGATAAAATTTAAGTGCTAAATCATAAACATCTTTACCCACTTTCAAAACTTTAGCAATTTACTTACTATTGCTTGCATCCTCTTTAATTTCCTCATTTAACTGCTGCTACCATAGCCATCTATAGTTGCTGTTAAGAGTCAACAGTTTCTGCTCCTGATGTTCCAATTTGTTCCAATTCACTAAATACTGAGGTAATAATCTTCAGTGGCACGCTGGACCTCCGACTGCCCTTAGTCTAATAAGTTAACCTTTACAAACTCCATTCTGGTAGCACCTTATCTCGTTTTATACTGTCTGGTGAAAATATGTGTAGAAATGGGATGTTAAAGTACAGATGATTATCAGTGTTATCATCATTACCTACCTCAAAGCTTGCTTTCTATCAAATTAGCAAATGTACATCAACCCTTCTGTTGTACATGAATGTACTCTGTCAGCATAGCAACTAAATCAACAAAGAGCTTCAGGAGCATTTGCTTTTGGATCAGCCAATGTTAGTTAAGTGAGAATTTAAAGAGTATGCTATTTCCAAATATATTTCATTTTAAAGCCATAGTTTTAGTTATTTTATTTTTGCTTTCTGATGCTGGAACATGTCAGTAACATTTATATACATATGTATATAAAGGAGTAGACAGTATATAAACAATAGTGTGTCCCAAAAGTCATCATACACAGGGAAACTACTGTAAAGTACAGTTACAAAATATTCACTAGAAAATGCTACAAAGAGGAGGCCAAAACTTCCAGAATATTTTATAAATATTTTTTAACATTTTTGTAATGAATGTTTTGTAAATAAAGGTACATTTAGGTACAACTTCCTAGTTTCCTTATGTATGGCAACTTTTGGGACATTCCATATTTAATACCATATACCGAGAAATAACCTATATTTTGATGTTGAAATTGACTCTACGACTTATTTATTAAAGAAACACCTAGTTTTATAATAATAATTTATTTCCAGAATATTAACAATCACATTAAAGTTATATAAACACATATTCAAAATGCGAATGGGTTTTAAAAACATTTTTATTGATATAATCCATATACCATAAAGTTTACTCCATAAAGAGTATACAATTCAGTGGTTTTTAGTATACACACAGTTGTACAACCATTGATACAGTAAACTATATAACATTTTTACATCTCTAAAAGAAACATTTTTAAACTTTTGTGACTGGCTTCTTTCATTTAAAATAATGTTTTTGAGGTTCATCCAGGTTCTAGTATATACTGAAATACTTTATTCCAGTTAAGGCCAAATCATATTCCCTTGTACCAACATATCACACTTCATTTCATCATCTGTTGGACATTTGGATTGCTTCCACCTTTTAAGGCTACTATAAATAATGCTGTATAATTGTTTTGCATGGACATGTTTTTTGTTTTCCTTGGGATATATCCAGGAGTGAAACTGTTGCGTCATATAGTATATGTTTAACTGTCTGAGGAACTGCCAGACTGCTTTCCAAAGCGGATTAACCAGCTTACATCTTCATCAGCAGTGTATTAGGGTTCGCTTTTTCCACATCTTTGCCAATATTAGGTGACTTTTTCTAGACATTCTAGTGGGTGTGAAATGTTATTTCATTGTGATTTTGATTTGCATTTTCCTGATGACTAATAATCCTGAGACTCTTTTCATGTGCTAATTGCACATATACATATATAATTTCTTTGAAGAAATGACTTCAAATCCTTTGCCCATCTTTTATTAGGTTGCTTTTTTTGTTGTTGTTGAGTTGTAAAAGTCATTTGTATGTTCTGAATATAAGCCCCTTATCAGATGCATGGTTTGCAAGTATTTTCTCTGATTTTGTGGATTTTTCTGTTTTTTTTTTTTTTTTGGTTTTTTTTTTTGAGACACAGTCTCAAGCTGTCCCCCTGGGTAGAGTGCCATGGCATCACAGCTCATAGCAACCTCCAACTTCTAGGCTCAAGCAAGTCTCCTGCCTCTGCCTCCCAAGTAGCTGGGACCACAGGTGCCCGCCACAACGCCTGGCTATTTTTTGGTTGCAGCCGTCATTGTTGTTTGGCGGGTCCGGCCTGGATTCGAACCTGCCACCTCAGGTGTATGTGGCTGGCGCCTTAGCCACTTGAGCCACAGGTGCCAAGCCTTCTTTTTTTTTTTTTTAAAGCAAAGGCTGGAGTGTAGCAATGTGATCACAGCTCATTGTAAATTCAAACTCCTGGTCTCAAGTAATCCTTCTGCCTCAGCCTCTGGAGTGAGCTGGGAATACCTATAGGAATCTGCCACCATGCCTGGCTAATTTTTCTTTCCTTTTTTTTTTTTTTTGGTAGACATGGGTTTTGCTATGTTGCTCAGGCTGGTCTTGAGCTCCTAAACTGCAAGCAATTCTCCTACCTCAGTCTCCCATAGTGGTGTGACTACAGGCATGAGCCACCACACCCACCTTGTTTGTTGAAAGTATCTTCTGTAGGCTCAGCGCCTGTAGCACAGTGGTTATGGCACCAGTCATGCACTGAGGCTAGAGGAGAGCCCAGCCTGGGCCAGCTAAATAACATTGACAACTGCAACAACAACAAAAAATAGCCAGGTGTTGTGGCAGGCCCCTATAGTCCCAGCTACTTGGGAGGCTAAGACAAGAGAATCACTTAAGCCCAGGATTTTGAGGTTGTTGTGAGCTGTGATGTCACAGCACTCTATGGAGACGACATAGTGAGACTGCCTCAAAAAAAAAAAAAAAAAAGACAGTATCCTCTGTTACACAAAATTACTTAATTTTGAGGAAGTATATATTTCATTTTTCTTCTCTTACTTGTATTTTTTGGTGTCCTATCTAGGAAACAATTCAGTTTAGCTCATATTTCAGGATTTTGATTTTTTTTTTAGTTTGTGTATGGTGTGAGGTATGGGTCCAACTTCATGACGGATTTTTTTTTTCCTTTGAGAGAACACAGTCTCACTCTGTTACACTTACTAGAGTGCTATGGCATCATAGCTCACAGCAACCTCAAACTCTTGAGCTCAAGTGATTCTCCTGGCTCAGCCTACCAACTAGTTGGAACCACAGGCGTCTGCCACAACACCTGGCTACTTTTAGAAATGGGGTCTCACTCTTACTCAGGCTGGTCTTAAACTCCTCAGCTCAGGCATTCGACCCACCTCGGCCTCCCAGAGTGCTAGGATTACAGGCATGAGCCACTGTGCCTGACCTCAACTTCATGATTTACAAGTGGATACACAGTTTTCTTAGCACTATTTGTTGAAAAAGACTATTCTTTTCTCACAAAATGGGCACTTTTGTCAAAAATCAACTGACCCTAAATGTAAGAATTTACTTCAGGACCTTCGTTCTGTTCCAGTGATCTATGTGTCCAATACCACATTGTTTAGATTATTGTGGCTTTGTAGTAAGTTTTAAAATTGAGAAATTTTGAGCTCTTCAGTTATCTTCTTTTTCTGTTTTGGCTATCCTAGGTCTCTTGTATTTCCATGTGAGTTTTATGCTCAAGTTGCCAATTTCTGCAAAGCAAGCTGGGATTTTGATAGGTAATATGTCCAATATGTATAATTTATGGAGTATTGCCTTAACATTATTAAGTCTTCACATCTATGATCATGAGATGTCTTTTCCATTTGTTTAAGTCCTCCTTAGTTTCTTTCAACATTTTATAATTTTCAGTGTAGGTCTCATATTTCCCTTGTTGAAGTCATTCCCAAGTATTTTCATTTTGATGCTACTGTAAACAGAAATGTTTTCTTAATTTCATTTTCAGACTATTCACTGCTAGTATACCAAAATACAATTGATTTTTCTATACTGAACCTGTTTCTACAACTTTGCTGAAACTGTTTCAGTTCAACTAGTAGTTTTTCAGTAGACTCATTCAGATTTTCTTTTCTTTTTTAATCTAGAGGACTTTATTCCTTTACTTACTTGTTTGCCCTGGCTAGAACTTCCAGTACAATGCTGAATAGAAATATTGAGAGCAGGACATGCACAGCTTGTTCCTAATCTTAGAGGAAAGGTACACAGTTTTTCACCATTAAATGTTAGTTACGTGATTTTTGTAGTTACCGTTTATGAGGCTGAGAAAGTTCCCTATGTTCCTTGTTTACTGGTTTTTTTTTTTAATCATGAAAAGGTATTGAATTTTGTCAAATGCTTCTTTTGAGTCTATTGAGATAATCATGTAATTTTTTTCCTTTTCTATTTATGTGTTATATTACAATGATTCTTTTATATGTGTTGGATCAACATTGCATCCTTGGTATAAATCCCACTTAGTTGAATTAAACTATAATCATTTAATGCTGGTAGATTTGACTTGCTAGTGTTTTGTTAAGGATTTTGTGTCTATATTCATAAGGGATATAGTACTTTAGTTTTCTTGCAATGTCTCTGTCAAGGTTTGGTATTAATTCTCCTTAAACATTTGATAGGATTCACCTGTGAAGCCATGGGCATCTAGGATTATCCTTGTGGAGTGTTTTGGGGTACAAATTCAATCTCTTTACTTGCTATGGCTGTATTCAGATTTTACATTCTTTCTTGATTCAGGTTTGGTTCTTCTGTGTCTTTACAGTACTTGTACAGTTCATCTAGAATATCTACTGGCTGGCATGCAACTATTCATAGCAGTCCCTGATAATCTGTTTTATTTCTGTAAAATCTATAGCAGTGTTTACATTTTCATTCTTGATTTTAGTAATTTGAGTTTTTTCTTGATCAGGGTTGGGCAATTTTGTTGCTCTTTTCAAAGAAACAACTTTTGGTACTGCTGATTTTCTCTATTTTTCTATTCTCTATTTCACTTATTTCTACTCTAATCTTAACTATTTTTGTTCTTTTGCTAGATTTGAATTTAATATGTTCTTTTTTCTACTCTTAAGGTAGAAGGTTAGATTACTGGTTTAAGATCCTGCTTCATTTTTAACATAGGTGGTATTCATGGTCATCTTTCATGGTTACAAATTTAGCATGTCACATAAAATTTAGTATATTGTGGTTTTGTTTTTATTTAGCCCAAAGTATTAATGTCCCTTGTGATTTCTTCTTTGGCCCATTAGTTAATAAGGAATATACTATTTAATTTACATATATTTTTGATTTTCCCAAATGTCCTTGTGTTATAAAATTTTAAGTTTATTCCACTGTGTCTGGAGAACATACTCTGCATTATTTCTATCTTCCTAATTTATTAAGTTGTTAGTTTTAAGACCTAGCATATAGTCATGGGCAATGATTCATGTACATGTGAAAAGACTGTACACGTTGCTGTTAGGTAAAGCGTTCTGTAGATATGTTAGATTCACAATGTCATTCATACTTTCTATTTCCTTTTGGATCTTTCTACCTACTCTATTTTATTTAAAACAGAGTAGTAAAGTCTCCAAATATTATTGTTCAGTTGTCTATTTCTCCCTTCAATTCTGCCAATCAATACTTCAGGTATCTGACTGATCTATTATTAGGTGCAGAATGAACCGTTTATCATTATAAAATGTCCTTTGTCTTTAGTAATATTTTTTGACTTAAAGTCCATTATTTGGCTGATATTAGTATAGCCACTTGACCTCTCTTTTGGTTATAGTTTGCATGGCATATCTTTTTCTATGCTTTTAATTTTAACCTGTGTGCTTTTGATTTTAAGAGTTTTGAGTTTCCTGTGTAGATTGTACTAATTGAATCATAGATTTTTATCCATCTGTCAATCATTGTCTTTTCACTGTCATGTGTAATCATCTACATTTAATTAATTTGATTATTGATAAGGTAGGATTTACATCTGCTATTTTGCTATTTGTTGTCTGTGTGTTACTACATCTTTTTTTATGTTCTTCAACCCCCCATACTACCTTTTTTATTGTAAATATTTTCTGATGTTTTATTTTAATTTTCCTATTTTTCTTTCACTATATTCTGTTGAGCTATTTTCTTGGTGAAGCCCTAGAAATTATAATTAACCTTTTAACTTATAACAAATAGTTCCAATTAATTCCAATAGTATGCAAAAATAGTGCTCCTCTATAATTAGTTTTGTCTTTTATCCTCTGTGCTGTTATACTAATACTAATTACATTTATATACATTATAAGTCATTCAATAATGTATAATTATTGCTTTCTGCAAATTTCTTTTAAATCAAATAGAAAGAATGAAAAAATACATTTATACTGCCTTTTAAAATATTTATGTAGTCACTTTTATTTCTTCATATAGATTCAGTTATAGTCTAGTCTTCCATAAACAGTTACAGATACAGTTCAGTCTCCCATGAACAGTCCTACCGAATGCAAGGAGACAGTGTTAGAAAAAGATTAACCAGCCACTCCTATATGCCAGGTGTTACCATTTCTAAATTACTTTTTTAGTATCAACTTGATCACTATTTACCTAGAACTAAGTGTTTTCAAAATTTTGAGTTTGAACTCAACTTCCTTTCTTACTCTAAAGCAGTGATTTTCAACTGGTGTGCTGTGGCACACTGGTGTGGGTGATGGTATCTTAGATATGCTGCAAAAGTTTTTTTAAATCATTAATTATTTTCAAAAGAAGTTCAAAGCACTGTAAACATATTCTCTTTTTTGATCAACACAATTTAAGAGTGTAGCAGAAGTTTAAATATAGGCTATGTGTGCTGTGAGATAACAAAGGTTGAAAATCAATCTTCTAAACTGACTGAAACTGGGGATCAGAAGGTCTTGGTTCTGGGTTCAGTTTTGCCATTTAGTGTGTAACCTATGAGAAGCCAGTTAACTATGAGTTTTATTTAGTTTTTCCATTTGTAAAAAGGTAAACTGGACTATTTTTTTCTGTATCTCCCTTTCAGATTTGAAATTCCATAATTTTATCATACTTATTCTCTAAAAAAATTACTAGGTTCCCCTTTTAGTTCCACTTTCACAGTTGGTATCATTTAGTTCCAGACTATTTTATGGTTGGTGAACAGATAACCCAATCTATCTTTTTTATGGTGTCTCTTCACTTCATTCCATTGAACTAAGTAGTCTGCCAAACACCACGTAATTTCCCTAAAGGATTAGTCTCATCCTTTCATTAATCTACATTTGATATTTTGTCAATCACGTCTATCTTATTTTCTCAAATCTACACTTAAAATATAACATTTAAAACCTTTTATCAATTACTCTGTTTTTAATGTCTAATGTTGTATCTTTAATATTTTTATTAAAAATATTTCAAACATACAGAAAAGTAGGCAGTATGGTATAATCATTACTTTTCAGAATCAACTAGAATTATGTTTTTAAATTAATTATTTACGTTTTTAAGAAATAGTCTCACTTTGTTGCCCTTGGTAGAGTGCTACAGCATTAGCCTAGCTCACAGCAACCTCAAACTCTTGGGTTCAAGTGATCCTCTTACTTCAGCCTCCCGAGTAGCTGGGACTACAGGCGTCTGCCACAACACCCGGCTACTGTTAGAGACAGGGTCTTATTCTTGCTCCGGCTGCTCTGAACTCCTGAGCTCAAACAATCCTCCCACTTCAGCCTAACAGAGTACTAGGATTCCAGGCATGAGCCACTGAACTCAGCCTTGGAATTATGTTGATAAATTTTCCTCTGATATTCTTCTGAAAAAAAAAATAAGTTCACAGATCATTTTTTGTAAACTTAGAGTATATCTTTCTCATCTTTGTTTTAATATTTTAATATGTCTGCTTGTATACATCCATTATTAGTACATACTGGAATTCTGTGAGTTATTTCATTTTTATTAGTTTTTATCAGTGGAATCACATCTTACATATCCCTTTCTAACTTGCAATTTTACTTAATTTTGTATTTTTCAGACTTATCCACAGAATAGATTCATACAAATGAATACTGGTATATAATATTCTAGTATTCCATTGTAGGATTTCTCTAAAAATCTATCCAGTTTCCCACCTGTGAACATTTGTGTTATTTCAGTTTTTTCATTATTACAAAATGATGTAATATACAGTTTTTCATATGTGCCCTTGTATAAAATGTATGTACAATACTTTTCAATTGGAAACCTATCTCAAAATATATGTTGGATTTGGGGTATGCGCTTTTCCAGCTTTATTTATTAAATACTGTTGTATCAGTCTCCATAATGGTTGTGCCAGCAGTGTGTGACGTTCCACAAACCTTACTATGTTATCAGGTTTCTAAAATATATATAACCTACGGTTTTAATTTGTATTTCTTTCCTTAAAACGTAACTCTAATCTCCTTTTTCCTCCTAAATCTTTAATAAGTCCAATGAATCACAACCCCAAGAAGATAGGGTACTTCATATAAAGGCACTCTGTGTCCCCCTTTCTGGTTCATGTGAAATTCTTTATACAGTAAGCACTCATTAATGTCTCAGTTAAATTTGCCAGCTATTCTAGGTTTAAAACACTAGTTTCTGTATTGTAGTATAGGTACACGAACTATTAAATGGTCAATAACATGTGAGATACTGGGATTAATGCTCAGTAGTAGTTAAAAATTAGGTATTTTACTCAGAATTCCCCAAGATGAAGGCCTACTGGACCATTCAAAGTCATGCTGAAATCTTACAAAAAGAAAATACTTTTTTCACATATATCCTGGTATTACTGAGGCAATAGTGATAAGAAAAGTCTTCTAAATCACTTTTGGTCCTTAATTCATATACTAGTTCATAATATTATAAAAGTGTGCATAGGTATCAGGGTACTGCTGGCATCATAACATAAATTACAAAGACCCCTCCATGCTTCAGTTTTTTGAAATAAGTTGATAAGAACTGGTATTAATTCTTCTTCAAAGGTTCTATAGAATTCAGCAGTAAATCATCCAGTCCTATAATTTTCTTTGTTGGAATACTTTTTATTACTGATTGAGTCATATTACCTGTTATTGATCTATTCTATTTCTTTTTGATTCAATCTTGGTAGATTGTATGTGTCTAGGAATTTATCTTTTTCCTTTAGGTTATTGAATTTATTGGTTTATAATTGTTCATAGTAGTCTCTAATGATCCTTTGTATTTCTGTGGTATCTGCTGTGATATTTCTTTTTCATCTCTGGTACTATTTATTTGGGTCCTATTTTCTTCTTAGTCTAGCTAATGGTTTATTGATTTTTATTTACCTTTTAAAAAGCAAATTTTGTTTCATTGGTCTTTTGTAATTTTTCTTTTTTAGTTTCAATTTTGTTATTTCTGCTCTTATCTTCAGGTTATCTTCCCTTCTATTAATTTTGGATTTGGTTTGGTCCTTGAGATGCATGGGTAAGTTGTATATCTGCAATCTTTCTAGGTTTTTTTTGAGACAGTGTCTCACTATGTCACCCTGGGTAGAGTGCTGTGGGGTCACAGCTCACAGCAACCTCAAATTCTTGGGCTTAAGTGATTCTCTTGCCTCAGCCTCTCGAGTAGTTAGGACCACAGGTGCCTGCCACAAGGCCTGGCCATTTTATTTTTGGCTGCAGTTGTCATTGTTGTTTAGCAGCCCCAGGCTGGGCTTGAACCCACCACCTTTGATGTATGTGGCTGGCGCCCTACTCACTGAGCTATGGGCACTGAGCCTCTTTCTAGTTTTTTCCTTTTTTTCAGGGAATTTTTAAATTTCATTCTTAATTTCTTCCTTTACCTTTTGGTCAAAATTGCCTCATAAGGAAGGTGACTCTTCATGGGCCCCTCACAAAAACAAAGCAAAAAACAAACAAACAAACAAAAAATTTAGAAGATATTCTTCTCCATTCACTTTTAAAGTTTATTTTTGTTCATATAGGAGGTACATATACATTCCCTTTAAAATTCAAATAGTGCAAACATTTACCATGATAGCTACATGAAAAGGACTCACAGTTCTAAATGTTGGCTTGACTGTGGAGCTAGTGCCAACTATATAGTGCTGGTGGGACTGTAAATTGCAACAGCTCTTTGGAAATTGGTTTTGCTATCAGTGAGATGGGGAAAAATAATCTCACCATAGAAATAAGCAGCAGGTGTTTGGAGAAAATAATAGTTTTCTACAAAAAGGGGTAAAAAGAAGTAAATTTTGTGTTCAGGGGAGTATGCAAAGAGTTAACTGAATTTGAGGTATTTGAGGATGTTTAAATAGAGAAAATAAAAATAAAAGCAGCTATTATATGAACATATTCTCTATGATCCATGTATTCCCCTTTAAAATATATACCCCACAAATGCATGCAAATGTATAACCAAAGACATTTATAACAATTTCTTGAAGCATTATTTATGATAGTCAAAAAGTAGAAAAAACCCAAAATTTCTATCAATAATAGAATGAATGAAGAAATTAAGGTATTTTCATATAATGGAATATTATACAGCAAATACTGTGCTACAGGTAGTAACATGATGAAGCTTGTACACACAATGCCAACAAAAAGGAGATAGACACAAAATAATATATAATTTTATTTATAAAAATGCAAAAACAGGAAAACAAATCTTTGATTTGAAGAGGAAATAGTGGATAAATGCTTGGGAGAGAAGGGATATATATTGGAAAGGGACATAGGAGAAGAGTCTTTCTTAGTAAAGTTCTTTCTCTGGTCTTGAGGGTGGTTATGGGACTGTGTTCACTTTATTTTTTATTGGGCTATACAGAAATGTATGCTGCATTTTCCAATGCATGTTGGTCTTAAATAAAAATATGTAAACAGTTTGGCAGTGTCCATAGC
The DNA here is from genome assembly GCF_000181295.1 of Otolemur garnettii. NCBI lineage: Eukaryota > Metazoa > Chordata > Mammalia > Primates > Galagidae > Otolemur > Otolemur garnettii. The sequence continues at coordinate 1,808,655 of NW_003852616.1, forward strand.
ACAGTGGTTACATGCACCAAGGGTGGTGGGTTCAAACGTGGCCTGGGCAAGCTAAACATCAATGACAACTGCAACCAAAAAATAGCCGGGTGTTGTGGTGGACATCTGCGGTCCCAGCTACTTGGGAGGCTCAGGCAAGAGAATTGCTTAAGCCCAAAGAGTTTGAGGTTGCTGTGAGTTGTGACGCCACAGCACTCTACACCAAGGGTGACATAGTGAGACTTTGTCTCAAAAAAAAAAAAAAGGAAAAAATTGTAAACAGTTCTGATAAAGTAAATTTTTTATATCCTCCCCCCCTCTTTTTTTTTAGAGACAGAGTCTCACTCTATCACCCTTGTGTAGGGTTCTATGGCGTCACAGCTCACAGCAACCTCCAGGTCTTCAGCTTAGGTGATTCTTTTGCCTCAGCCTCCTGAGTAACTAGGACTACAGGAGCCCACCACAAAGCCTGGCTATTTTTTGTTGCAGTTTGGTGAGGGCTGGGTTCGAACCCATCACCCTCTTTATACAGAACCAGCACCCTGCGGACTGAGCCACAGGCATTGCCCAAAATCTTTATATGCTTCACCAGCTAATTACTCTTTCTGCAGAACAACAAGTATGGTTAACGGACTGGTATACTACACATATCTGTCCCAAACTTTTTCTTCTGTGATATATATGTATGTATATTTGGAATCACATTTTTTTGTGTGTTTTCTACTGCTATAGATTTTTGCTTTTCCTATTTTCAATTGCTAACATTTTTTAAAATTTAAAGAGTAATAAATTCACAAAATTAAAAGCTATTGAAAAGTATACTATATGGTAAACCATGAACTCTTCTTTTTGGGAGTCAGACACTGTTTATTACGTCGTTTTTCTCTTACGTATTTATAGTATGTGCTTATTTGTCCTATTTTCAAAATGTTCTTTTTTGAGAAATTACACATATGTAACATTTCAGGAACTGAATCTTGAGCTTCTATCTGATGTTCAGAAGATATACAATGTTTTAAATATATAACCACTAGTTTATTAATGAAAGGAAAATGTTTTGAGTTGAAAAAGTAGAACTCAATCTCTATACAAATATTTGTATGATTTTTGACAAAAATCACCTTGCTTTATATTAATGTAAGGACACACTAAAATCCATGGGAAAAATATCTTAGTTTTTTAAATGAATGCATTTTCCTATTTACATTGTGCTGCTTTATAATCATTCTTAAATTTCCACCTCACTTTAGCTCAAACTATTTCTTAAACATCAACAATTTCTACAGGATTCTGAGGACCAGGAGTTGGCTAGAGAGCCACTTAACTAGAGAGTTAGGAATTATACTACTGTAGAGGGTCTAGGAGTTAACAGAACATTAGTGCTTTATACAGCAGGAATCCATCAAGATTCCATGACCATTATGTTTCATTATAGATGAGTCTCTTTCATAACAGTTTTAAATAACAATATATTTTATTAAAATACTACCAAATAATTATTTTAATAATTTCATATTAGCTTGAATTATATGAAAATATTTCACTGTTTACTTTACAAATAAAATATTTTTTCAATTAAACACTTAAAATAATTTGCCAATTTTTATTTTCTTGGAAATATATACTTTAAGAAACAAATGTAACAGTATTAGTCTCTCTCAATAAGAATATTATTTTATTGTTTTGTGTCAAAGATAAAATTAAAATCTAGTTTACATTCTTTAAAACTTTCTTACTAATATTTCAGGGAGCTTTTTTCTCTTTAGATCACCTTCCATTTTACATTCAATTTATAAGTTTGATTTTGTTATCTCTTAAGAACTAGTACAAAATTTTATGCAAAGACAGTACTTGGATTTGCAAAGTTAATCTTTTTCACAGCAGCATAGCTGAATCTTCATCATAAAATCAACTTTTGAAAATATGTCCTTACAAAAAATATTAGAAACATGCAGATTTTCACATGTGAACCTAGAGTATAAGGTTTTTTTGTCTAAGGAAAAGGTAATGAATAAGTGCTAGAATTTTAAAAAAGTATTTGATTTTCTCTGAAATGGCATAAGTAGTGGTATGGTTTAGGTGTGGGGGAGAAACAAACTCTACTAGGAAAGAGACTGGCTTAAGGTTTAAATTATCATCTTTCCAAAAGTTTCTAAGAATGAGAAATTTAGCCCACAGCTATTTATTTGCCAGGTAAAGCCATAAAACAGTTATAAGACTAATTTGGGGCTCAGTGCCTGTGGCTCAAGTGGCTAAGGTGCCAGCCACATGCACCTAAGGTGGCAGGTTCGAATCCAGCCCGGGCCTGCTAAAAGAACAATGATAGCTGCAACAACAACAACAAAAAAAAAGCCGGGCCTTGTGGTGGGTGCCTGTGGTCCCAGCTACTTGGGAGGCTGAGGCAGGAGACTCTCTTGAGCCCAGGAGTTGGAGGTTGCTGTGAGCTGTGATGCCATGGCACCCTACCCAAGGGGATAGCTTGAGGCTCTGTCTCCCCCCCCCCCAAAAAAAAAGACTAATTTGGGCTGTGAAATCTATGATTGAAGGTCTAGATTAGAATTCTGAGGCACAAAATTATTATCACAAAGGTATAAGCTATTATTTTTATTTTAGAGTCTCAGTAATCTCATCCCTAAGGTTTATTTGATATGTATAGTTTGGTATATAAGCTATCAGTTTTTTAATGCACATATTTAAAAATTTATCAATTTTTAAACTTAAAAGTATGAACACTTTAAAGTTTTGATGGCTAAATTTTGATTAATAGTGAAAGTTTTCCTTCTTATTTCCAGTTAAACCAAACTCAAGTTATTTTATTGATTGATTGATTGTTGGAGATTCATTGAGGGTACAAGAAACCAGGTTATACTGATTGCATTTCTTAGGTAAAGTCCCTCTTATAATCGTGTCTTACCCCCAAAAGGTGTGGCACACACCAAGACCCCACCCCTCCACCCTCTTCCCTCTCTCTGCTCTTCCTTTCTTCGACTCTTCCTTCCTTCTTTCTCTCTCTGCTCTCCCCTTCCCCTCCCCCTACCATGTCATTGTCAGTAATTGTCTTCATATCAAAATTGAGTACATAGGATTCATGCTTCTCCATTCTTATGATGCTTTACTAAGAATACTGTGTTCCACTTCAAGGCTAATACAAAGGCTGTAAAGTCTCCATTTTCTTTAATGGCTGAATAGTATTCCATGGTTTACATATACCACAGCTTGTTAATCCATTCCTGGGTTGGTGGGCATTTAGGCTGTTTCCACATTTTGGTGATTGTAAATTGAGTTGCAATAAACAGTGTACTGCAAGTGTCCTTATGGTGAAAGGATTTTTTTTTCTTCTGGGTAGATGCCCAGCAGTGGGAATGCAGGATCAAATGGGAGATCTAGCTTGAGTTCTTTGAGGGTTCTCCATACTTCCTTTCAAAAAGGTTGTACTAGTTTGCAGTCCCACCAGCAGTGTAAAAGTGTTCCCTTCTCTCCACATCCATGCCAGCATTTGCAGTTTTGAGATTTTGTGATGTGGGCCATTCTCACTGGGGTTAGATGGTATCTCAGGGTGGTTCTGCTTTGCATTCCTCTAATAATTAGGGATAATGAGCATTTTTTCACATTTGTTAGCCATTCCTCTGTCTTCTTTAGAAAGGTTCTATTCATTATCTCTTGCCCATTGATATATGGGATTGTTGGCTTTTTCCATGTGGATTAATTTGAGTTCTCTATAGATCCTAGTTATCAAGCTTTTGTTTGATTCAAAATATGCAAATATCCTTTCCTATTGTGTAGGTTGTCTATGTGCTTTGGTTGTTGTCTCCTTAGCTGTACAGAAGCTTTTCAATTTAATTAAGTCCCATTTGTTTATTTCTGTTGCTGCTGGAATTGCCATAGCAGTCTTCTTCATGAAGTCTTTCCCCAGGCTGATATTTTCCAGTGTTTTTCCTATGCTTTCTTTGAGGATTTTTATTGTTTCATGCCTTAAATTTAAGTCTTCTATCCATCTTGAATCAATTTTAGTGAGTGGAGAAAGATGTGGGTCCACTTTCACATGTGGATATCCAGTTCTCCCAGTACCATTTATTGAATCGAGTCTTTACTCCAAATACAATCTTGTTTGGTTTATCAAAGATTAGGTGGTTGTAAGATATTAGCTTCATTTCCTGGTTTTCTATTAGATTCCAAATGTCTATGTCTCTATTTTTGTGCCATGCTGTCTTGAACACTATGGCTTTGTAGTATAGACTAAAATCTGGGATGGTGATGCCTCAGCTTTGTTTTTATTATTAAGAATTGCCTTAGCTATATGGGTTTTTTTCTGATTCCATACAAAATGCAGAATCATTTTTTCCAAGTCTTGAAAAGTATGATGTTGGTATTTTAATAGGGAGGGCACTGAATCTTTAGATTGCTTTGGGAAGTATATACATTTTAACAATGTTGATTCTTTCCAGCCATGAGCATGGTATGTTCTTCCATTTGTTAATATCCTCTGCTATCTCCTTTCTTTGGATTTCATTATTTTCTTTATAGAGGTCCCTCACCTCTTTTGGTAGGTATATTCCTAGGTATTTTATTTTCTTTGAAGTTATGGTGAAGGGAGTTGTGTCCTTATTTAGCCTCTCATCTTGACTGTCATTGGCGTATACAAAGGCTACTGACCTGTACACATTGATTTTATATCCTGAGACATTATTTTATTTTTTGATGACTTCCAGGAGTCTTGTAGTTGAGTCTTTGGGGTTCTCTAAGTATAAGATCATAACATCAGCAAAGAGGGAGAGTTTGACTTCCTCTGCTTCCATTTGGATGCCCTTTATTTCCCTGTCTTGCCTAATTGTATTGGCTAGAACTTCCAACACTATGGTGAATAGTACTGGTAACAGACGACAATATTGTCTGATTCCAGTTCTAAGAGGAAGCTTTCAGTTTCACTCCATTCAGTAAAATATTAGCAGTAGGTATGTCACAGACAGCTTCAATCAGTTTAAGAAATGTGCCACCTATGCCTATACTCTTTAGTGTTTTAATTAGAAAAGGATGCTGGATTTTATTGAATGCTTTTTCTGCATCTCTTGAGAGGATCATATGGTCTTTGTTTTTGCTTCTGTTAATACTATGGATAATGTTTATGGACTTGTGTATGTTAAAACAGCTTTGCATCCCTGCAATGAAACCTACTTGATCATGATGTCTGACTTTTTTGATGATAAGCTGTAATCTTTTGGGTAGGATTTTGTTGAGAATTTTTGCATCTATATTCATTAGTGAAATTGGTCTAAATTGGCACCTATATTCATTAGTGAAATTGGTCTAATTGGTCTCTTTTTAGTTGGGTCTTTTCCTGGTTTTGGTATTAGGATGATGTTTGCTTCGTAGAACATGTTTGGGAAGATTCCTTCCTCCTCAATTTTCTGGAATAATTTCTGCAGTACGGGAGTAAGCTCTTCCTTGAAGGTTTGACAGAATTCTGGTATGAAGCCATCCAGACCAGGGCATATTTTTGTTGGAAGATTTTTTGTTGTTTCTTTAATCTTAGTGCTTGAAATTGGTCTGTTTACGAGCTCTGTTTCTTCCTGGCTAAGTCTTGGGAGAGGGTGTGATTCCAAACATTGATCCATTTCCTTCACATTGTCTAAAATGTCTGGGCAAGGAGTTTCTGGTAGTATTCAGAGATGATCTCTTGTATCTCTGTGGTATCACTTGTTATTTCCCCTTTAACATTTCTGATTAAGGTTACTAGAGATTTTACTTTTCTATTTCTAATTAGCCTGGGCAAGGGTTTATCTATTTATGTTTTCAAAAAACCTAACTCCTTGTTTCATTAATTTTCTGAATGATTCTTTGGTTTTCAACTTCATTGATCTCGGATTTAATTTTGGATATTTCTTTTCTTCTGCTGGGTTTAGGCTTAGATTGTTCTTCTTTTTCTAATTCCTTAAGATGGCTTGTGAGTTTGTTGATGCGTTCTCTTTCTGTTTTTTGAATGTAGGCATCAAAAGTGATAAATTTTCCTCTCAGAACTGCTTTTGCAGTATTCCCATAGGTTTTGGTAGTTTGTGTCTTCACTGTTGTTATGCTCAAGGAAGTTAATGATTTCCTCTTTTATTTCTTCCTGCACCCAACTGTCATTCAACAGAAGATTGTTTAATTTTCATGCCTTTGTGTGGGGTTGAACGTTTTTGTTGGAGTTGAGTTCCACCTTTAGTGCCTTGTATCTGAGAAGACACAGGTAAATTTTCAATTCTTTTGATTTTGTTGAGGTCTGTTTTGTGTTCTAGGATATGATCAATTTTGTAGAATGTTCCATGGGCTGATGAGAAGAATGTATATTCTTTATCTTTGGGATTGAGGGTTTTGTATGTGTCTATCAAGCACAGTTGTTTTAGGGTCTCATTTAAGTTCCTTGTATCTTTGTTTAATTTCTGTTTAGAGGATCTGTCCAGCTCTGTCAGAGGAGTGTTAAAGTCCCCTATTATTATGGTGTTACAGGATATCATATTGCTCAGACTGAGTAAGGTCTGTTTCAAGAATCTGGGAGCATTTAAATTGGGTGCATAGATATTTAAATTGAAACGTCTTGTTGTATTTTTCCCTTGACCAATATAAAGTGACCATCTTTGTCTTTTTTGACTTTAGTTGCTTTAAATCCATATACATCTGAAAATAAGACTGGAACTTTTTCTTCTGAATTCCATCTGCCTGAAAAATTGTCTTCTAATCCTTAACTTAGAGTTTTAATTTATTTTTTGAAGCTAGGTGTGTTTCCTGCGGACAGCAAATGGATGGCTTGTGCTTTTTAATCTAGTCAGCCAATCTATGCCACTTCAGTGGGGAATTCAAGCCATTAATGTTTATTGAGATAATTGATAAGTGTGGTAGTGTTATATTCATCTTATTTTGTGAGAGTCCATTGCTTAGTTTATCTTTTGCATCATTGTGGATGTTAGGTTCTGTCCTTTAATTTCTGAGTTCTTACTTTGCTGTTGATCTATTGTGAGGGTCAGTGTGTAGAACAGGTTGAAGTATTTCCTGTAGAGCTGATCTTGTTGTAGCAAATTTCCTCAATGTTTGTACATCAGTATATGATTTGATTTATCTGTCAATTTTAAAGCTTAGCTTAGCAGGATATAGAATTCCGGGCTGGAAATTGTTTTGTTTAAATAGATTAAAGGTAGATGACCATTGCCTTCTTGCTTGAAAAGTTTCATTAAGAAGTCTGCAGTCACCCTGATGGATTTGCCTCTGTAGGTCAACTGGCGCTTACTCCTGGTAGCCTGAAGAATCTTTTCTTTTGTCTTCACTTTGGACAGGTTTGAACACAATGTGTTTTGGAGAAGCTCTGTTAGAGTTGAGGTGACCTGGGGTCCGATATCCCTCTGAAAGGGGGATTCTGTCAGAATCTTTGGTGATATTTGAGAAATTTTCATTTATAATATTCTCTAGTATGGGTTCCATTCCCCTGGGGCATTCTTCTTCCCTTTCTGGGATACCTATAACTTGTATGCTTGGATGATTCATAAAGTCCCATAATTCTGTCAGTGAGTGTTCTGCTTTCTCTCTTCTTTTATGCCTCCTTACTATCTGAGTTATCCCAAGAGCTTTGTCCTCTACCTCTGAGATTCTTTCTTCTGCATGGTCTAATCTGTTGTTGATACTTTCTACTGCATCGTTAAGTTTCCTAAATGACTGCTTCAGTTCCTACAGCTCTGCTATATCCTTTCTATATTCTTCATATTGTTCATCTCTTATTTGATTCTGTTTTTGGATTTCCTTTTGGTTAATTTCCACTTTATCAGCAGTTTTCTTCATTGTTTCCATCATTTCCTTCATTGTTTTCATCCTCTGTATTCTAAATTCCCTTTCTGTCATTTCTAACATTTCTTTATAGGTAGAATCCTCTCTAGTAGCTACCTCACAGTCCCTTGCAGGGGGTTGCTCTGGACTGGTTTTTCGTGTTGCCAGGATTTTTCTTCTGATTCTTCCTCATGAGTGTTTTCTTTTATCTGTTTCCTTACCCTAATTTTCCTTTCACTGCCTCTTGCTCTTTAAGTTACTGTGACTCTGGACTAGGGTTTCGATGAGTCCCAGTGTGCCAAAACTGGTCTCACTCTATGCGCCTGAGGGCCAAGGCTGTAAGGTGTCTCAGTCCCCTCCTTTAGGCTCCTCAGTCACTAGATTACTCGCCCAAGGTCTCCTGCCCCATCCTTGCTTTGCAACCCTGAGGGCGGAGCTTGCCGGAGCAGTTCTCCTAAAACGGCTCTGTGTGGCCCACAGTCAAACACTATTAGCTCTGTCTGGCTCAGCAGCACAGTCTGGGATCCTTGACAATGCTTAAAGTCCTCCGCACTCTTGCCCAAGTTCTCCCAAGGTAGTATACCTGAGTGCCAAATAAAAAAAAAAAAATAGCTCACAGGTAGGGCCTTTCCAGTTTGCAATCTCACTGCTGCTGTACTTATAGCTGCCGGTGGGATTAGACAGAACGAACACAAGCAACCACTTGTCAGTTCTCCACTGGTTTTGTCCTCCTCATGGGTGCAAAAGTCTCTTACTGATTGCTTGTAGCCCGAAAGGGATGTTCCTGGGCAGATCCCACCAGCCAGAGATGCCTGGAGTCTTCTTTCCCCAGTGTCACTGTGACCAGTTGCAAGGAAGCTATCTTGCTCCCCGCACCAAACTCAACTTCTATAGAGATTAAGTATAATCTAAAGTAGCATTATGGAAAACCTAATCTCAGAAATAAACATTTTAGGATTTGTGTTAGGTAGTGTACAAAATGGCTCTGCTTTTTTAGTTTGTCTGTAGTTTCCTCTGGACAAAAAGGCTCAGAGTATTTTTGAGACAGTTCTCAATCAGGTGTTCAACCAGAGCCAGCTATGCATGAAAGCTCACTGTGTAATAAGAACAATAAGGGCTCCCTTGTGTAAAGAAGAAATTTAGTGACCTGTGGTTTAGTTACTCTAAATTTCCAAAGATCTAAATCAGATGAAAAAATAATTTCTTTTTACAATTATTCATCCACCAGATTTTAAACATCATTTTATTCTAAACATACAGTAATGTACTGATATAGTGTGGAAATTAATTATACAATAATCAATTATGTGGTAAATAATAAACACTTTGCTTTTCAAAGTGTAGCTGCCAATAAAAAAAAATCCAAAATGATACCAGAAAAATATATTTCATATAGAATAAGACCTACTCTCTGATCATTTTACATTTTTATTCTATTAAGACTCTATTTTGGATGATGCTACTGGGAATAACAGAACATGAACCTTCAAAAATCCATTCTTTCATAACAGCAATAAGAACATAGGCAAAAACTATCAAAACTAACTTTTTCAGAACTCTGGAAATTAAACAGAGGCATGCAACAATCTGCTCAAGGAAAATGACAGAAATGTGATTTGGACAGTCTGTGCCATCTTCATTTTCTTTATTCTCGTTTTTTGCTTCATGGTATCCTTGAAAAACAGTACTAATTTCACAGCAGCAGTGAAAACCAGCAGGTAAATAGGCCCTGGAGGGGACAGAATAGTTTGGAGTTTCATAAAAGTCCCATTTCCAGAAAAGTGTCATATTTCACCTGTTTGGCAGTTTCCTGGAAACACCCAGTCTCAGGGTCTGTCTTTAATTGACCTATGTCAGAGCTCTCTTACTGCAAATAGCTTTCCCACAGGGGAGTATGTCTAAAACAACCTGTGGGCAGTTGGTTGACATCCCCATCAGCTGCCGTGGTGATATTAAGGACGGGGAAAACAAGAAGCTAACTAAAAATTTAGAAAGAAAAAATTGGGGAATAAGATGTCCACAGGGGGGCTTTGAAAAGCTCCAACACGTCTAACTTAAGGTGCAGTACTACATATAAACCTAGTTTCATTCTGGCATTATAGGCCTATTCACTAGGTGCTGTATCAGAAATTACTAACATTTTTTCCCCCCTACTATAATCAAAATTTGTACTGAGGTATACAGATCTCATTTATTCCTATGGGTTCACTACCACCAATATTCTGATAATTTCTATATCTCTGGCTCAAGTCAGATCTTTTCCTGAAATCTAATTCATTAATTTACCTCTTTTAATAGTGATTGAGATTCATAATACATGATTAAGAATCTATGGACTTAGTTCTGAATCCTGGTTTTTGCCTTTCAGCTGTGTTAACTCAACCTAGTAATACGTAATTTAATAACTTTCTTTTTTTTTGCATTTTTTGGCTGGGGCTGGGTCTGAACTTACCACCTCCAGCATATGGTGCTGGCACCCTACTCCTTTGAGCCACAGGCACCATCAACTTAATAACTTTCTAATTCTTTGTTTCTATAAGATGGAAACATAAAATCTACTTTTTAGGTTTGTTACAAAGATTAACCAATAATGCACACAAAGGGCTCAACTCAGTATCTGACACATGTGTTGGCATTAGGGCCTAAGACCCTGCTCGCTGTGCCAGAATGTTGCCATAAGGGTCTCACAGAAAAGCCATGTCGCAGAGAATAAGCACACTTATTGAAATTGTGTTTTAAATAAAGGTGACTATCTGCTCGCTCAGGCAAAATGGCGAGCTTCTTTATTTGCAGTTGGCTTATACAGGGAATCTTGTACATACAGCAATGACCTCAGTGATCCAATTAAACATCATGTGACATCTGATAATCCACTCAACATACACCTTTTAACGTAACCCTTTCAACATAACTTAATGGAGAACTTGTTGTTAGCCATTACTTCTTTGTTCTTATCTGATGAAGCCTGAGGCTAGGGAGGAACAAAGTAGATTGAATACCTGCCCTTGCTGACCTTGCCATTTGGAGGCTGTTACTTTGGATCTTTAAACAAGGCATAAAGAAACTTCTTGGGCATACAGGAATTTGTGTGCAAACCTCTGCTTCCATGTAGGCCTTAAGTCATGGAGGTTCTGCTGGAGCCTTTTATAAGGAATTCTCAGGCTGGACTTCTCAAGAGCCTTTCATGAGCCCAAGTTTCATCTGTGCCATTAGATACCTGTATGCATTGGGTAAATTCCTCTTCTTTTGAGGTCCCTGAGCACATTTCCATTCCTGGACCTGTCAGCAAGCGACCTTCATCACTTACCACAGATCAGGAAAGGTTACTGATAGGTATCTGGCCAGTTTTCCAAAGGGCTTTTTCATTGGCCTTATAAAGTCAGCCTTAATTCCTGAACAGTCTGGAAATGCTATTCCATCCAAAGCCTTGGTCATGTTAGGCTCACAACCAACCTGGCCACATGGGATTATGCCTCAGTTTCTTACAAGTATGCGTGCACAAAATCTTTTCACTGCTCTCTCTCAAACGGCTTTTTTGGCCAGAGGAATATAGGCATTTCGCCTATACACATGACTCAAACTTAACAGCTATGATTGTTTTTATTATCTTTACTTATACATCCCCAAATACCTGAAAATCAAATGAAGTTCTCTCATATTCCCTCAAATCCCAAACTGCTACTTCTGTTTTCCTTATAGTAAAAGGCTCTACTGTTTTTCCCAAATATTTGCTGCCTCTCCCTATGGTAAGATTATCCCTATCCTACTGATGGAAGGTTTGGCCATGTGCCTTGTGGTGTGGTTGATGAACCATGAATGGAGGTCAGCATGCAGCTGAGCAGGATACCAGCAGCAGTCTGTGCAGTGATTCTCAACCTTCCTAATGTCACGATCCTTTAATACCCTTCAATAATGCCTCATGTTGTGGTGACCCCCACACATGAGAAGCAGTGTCTTGGTTCCTAAGACCATCAGAAATACGTGTTTTCTGATGGTCTTAGGCGACTTCTGTGAAAGGGGACATGACCCACAGGTTGAAAACCGCTGGCATAGAGGCTGGTCTCAAGTGAAGGTTATGTGGCAAACAGTCACAGCTAAATTTCTGGTAAACTACTGAGATTAAGAGTCTGTTTGTTATCATAGAATAATCTTGCCTATCCTGATTAATATTCATAAGACTTATCTTAGGGAATGGCCTTGCTATCTATCTACATCATTCAAAGAAAAAGCTCACGGATATTTTTACCCTCTCTTTTTAGTTTTGTTTACCAATTTTACCTCCTTAACGTTTCTCAAATTGTGCATCATTAAATATAATTCAGGTTTTGATTTTCTTCATCTTTTATAATACTTTACTTGCCTAGTTGTGTTCCTCTTAAACATGTTAATATGCATTAATAACATTAATGTAATTTCTTTTAAATGCTTCAAATGCCTAATTATAAGTGCTTAAATATCATAGTTGCTATTAAACTTATCATAAAACTCAAATTTTCTTAGGCATTTTAATACCACATAAATACCAAATATATGCAAGTTATCTCAGTATTATCAAAACTTATTTCCCAATTTAACAGGAAAGTATTAAGAGCATAGCCTGATTTAATTCATCATTACAAAGAAACTCTAGGCTCAAGTGGTTTCACTGAACAAATAATCAAGAAAGAAACAATTTTAAGTCTATACAAACTTAATCAGAGAACAGGGAAAATAAGGTGAACTCCCAGTTTACTTTATGAAACTAATCTATCTTTGATACCAAAAACTAGAATATATTTGGAAACAAATTATAGGTCAATTTCACTCATGAGCATAGACTAATAATAAAATCCTAGAGAAAATATCAGCATATTCAAATCCAGCAACATATAAAAAGGATAACATATTATAACCAAGTTAGGTTTATCTAAGAATACAGTACCAGTTAAACATTCAAAACTCAATGTAAATTATCATATTAAAATGTACGGGAGAAATATATGACTGATCAAGAGATGTAGAAAATGAAATATTTTTAACACTCCTTATAATAACAATTTTTAGTACACAAGGAATACTATAAACAATATCTTTTTAAAAATCTATAATAAATATCATGCTTAAAGACAAATGCTGAAAACATTTTCTTTGAGACTAAGAATAAGTCTCAGAATGAGTAATCATTTACCAAGGTTGCTGGATATTAAAGCAATATACAAAAATAAACTGTATGTCTATTTACCACTAAAAGAAAATGAAAATTTTACACACAAGCTTTATAATAGCATATAAAAACCAGGTGCCCGGAAATAAATCTAACAGAAGATGTTCATGGAAAAAATTATAAAACTTCACTGCAATATTAAAAACATTGATAAATGAACAGATGCACTGATTCCAATATTGAAAGTTTCAATACTGTAAAATGTCATTTCTCTCTTTATATTGATCCATTGATTCAAGGCAATCAAAATAAAAATTTCAGCAGGGAATGAGGGTGTGTATGTTTATTGATGAGCTAACTCTATAATTTATTAGTAAATGTAAAGGCCAAAAACACTAAGACACTTTCAAGGTACAAGGTATCAAGGATGCTACCAGGTATCAAGACTTAAAAATCTTATATTCTTGGTACAGAACTGAATCAAAAAATTAGAAGCAACACCATAAATTTGATAACACCTTTATCAAGGTATCATAAATACAGGACAAAAGTATCACTGTAGAACAAAAGGAAAATGACAGTCTTTTCAATAAATGATGCTGAAATAACTGGGTAAATACACATAGAAAAAGTTAAATTGGACCTGTGCTTGATAGAATTCACAAAAATCTATTCTAGAGGACTTCAGAATAAAATGTTAAGGTAACATTATAAATTCTAGAAAATAATATAGGAAAATATTTAAAACAGGTTTTAAAAAGAAGCTGAGGGCTCGGCGCCTATAGCTCAACCGGCTAAGGCGCCAGCCACGTACACCTAAGGTGGTGGGTTCCAATCCCCAGCCCGGGCCCGCCAAACAACAATGACGGCTGCAACCAAAAAATAGCCGGGCGTTGTGGCGGGCGCCTGTGGTCCCAGCTACTTGGGA
>NW_003852616.1:1823191-1839453 GCF_000181295.1 Otolemur garnettii
TGGCTGGCGCCTTAGCCACTTGAGCCACAGGCGCCCAGCCTTTTTTCTTATTTTCTGTATTCTTGATGCTGCTGTATCTGGGGCCTTGCTGCCTGGCCTTTATAGGTATACTTTGAGATAACAAAGGGAGCCAGGAGCACACTTCTCATATGCAAACCAATCAACCCCAAGTCTACAGTGCCAACTTAACTCTTGTCCTTACCTAACTCTCATATACCAAGCTAATATTCATCCTGCCCTAAATTATCTTACAGCCAGCTACTAGGTACCTAGAAACCCCCCTATTTCCCAAAGGTCACCAGAAGTATTAACACTAGCCAATTCTAAATTGTTTACTCTGCACCACCTTTTCTTTCTTGTAGAAACCCCAATAAGGCTTTGGCCTAGGCTTTTCTCTCACTGCTGCTACTGCCTGCTGACCAAGACATGATGCTTCCCCTGTGTGGCATGGCATGCCCCTTCTTTGGGAAATGTAAGTAACAAAAGCCTTCTTGCAAAGGCATTAGTCCCTTTTTGTCATCACTTAGGTTATCTCCATACATTAAAATCCTGTGGGTACAAATAATATAATAATAATAATAACAAAGGGAAAAGAGTCTGATAAAAAAGCTTGATAGGCAAGCTGAGTTTTTAAAGATCTTAACCAAAAGTTTAAATGTATTCAATCCTTTTGCAAGGAAAATGCATAGAAACTAGAGAAGGTGAAGTTAAATTAGCAAAGTACTAAAATATATAAGAAACCAAAACATCTGAAATTTTCTTTTGATAATGACAATAGTAAATAGAGCCGGGCAGTCCACTTGTGCCTGAAGCTCGTATTTCCTAAAGCTGATCTGGAAGGTAACAGGGCACAAGCACTCATACATATCTTACTTCTTGTATCAGGAAAGGATATAAACTCAAATCAATCATCTGACCAAGAATACACAATGGTACAGTCACCCTTAAAGACAATTTGGTAGTTTCTTACAAGGCTAAACATACTTTTGCAATATAATCCAGCAATTGTGCTCCTAGGTATTTTTACTAGCAAGAGTTAAAACTTATGTCCTCCTAAAATTCTCCACATGAATGTTTAAAAAAGCTTTAATTATAAAAGCCAAAAATCCCAAAAGTAAAATTAAGATATCCTTTCAATAGGTGAATAGATAAACTAATGAAATGATTCATACAATGAAGTATTCTTTAATAGTAAAAAAGCAAGCTATGAAGCCATGAAAAGAAATTTTCTAGACATGCTACTAATGAATGAAGCCAGTCTGAAAGGGCTATGCTGTATACCATTCTGGAAACTACAGAGAGACGATAAAAAGATCAGTGGGTGCCAGGATTTGAAGGGAGTGAAGAAAGGACAAACAGGTAAAGCACAGGGGACTTGTGGAGTAGTGAAACTATTCCATATGATACTGTGATGGTGGTAACATAACATTACCCATTTGTCAAAACCCATAGAACTGTTATACAACACTAAAAGTGAACCCTAATATGAACTATGAGCCTTACTTAATAATAACACACCAATATTGGTTCATTGGTTTTAACAAATATACCACAATAACATGAGGCTTGACAATTAAGTTTGTGAACTTGCCACTGTGCCTTTACATTGGCAGCACTGTACAAACAACTCCATGAAGTTTCATAACCTTGATGTATCAGCCTCTCACAGCTATATTCACATCAGTGGAGGAAGCGGTGTCTTGCTGAGAGGCTTTGCTGTTGTTGAGTATTTTTGTGTGCCATTGTAAAATGTTAAGAGCTTGGATCAAGAACAAACATTTGTTGTTAAACTTGGCAAGAGTGGAAATGAAATCAGGGACATGTTAGTCCAAGTTTATGCAGATAATACTATGAAAAAAAATGGCAGTATACAAATGAATTAAGTGTTTTCTGAGGGGAGAGAAAGTGTCGCTGATGAAGACAGGTCAGGGTGCCAGTAATAAGAATCGAAGAAAACATTGTAAAAATTCTTCAAATTGTGCATCAAAATCATTGGCTGAGAAGCACAGCAGAGCAAGTAAACATTGATAGAGAAATAGAACAATCTTAACTGAAAATCTTGGCATGAGAAAGGTGTGGCTCTTGCAGCATGTCAGTGCACCAGCTCACATAGCACTGTTCGTGAGGGAATTTTTAGCCAGTAAACAAAGAACTGTATTGGAGTTCCCTCACTACTCACCTGATCTGGCCCCCCATGATTTTTTTCTTTATCCAAAGATAAAGGAAATATTGAAAGAAAGACTTTTTGATGATATTCAGGCCATTATGAGTAATATGATGGTTCTGATGGCCAATCCAGAAAATTTTCAAAATTGCTTTGAAGGATAGACTAGGCACTAGTATCTGTCCATAGCTTCCCCTAAGGGTAATACTTCAAAGGAGACCAGAGTGACATTTACTAATGAGGTATATAGCATTTCTTCTAGGATGAGTTTGCTAACCTGTCAGATCTTGTAAGATGTTAATTATAGAAGAAACTATGCAGAGGAGGTGTACTGTCTGCTCAATTCTTTTTCTTTTTTGAGACAGGGTTTCACTCTGTTGCTGGAGTTAGAGTACAGTGGCATCCTCATAGCTCACTGCAACCTCAAACTTTTGGGCTCAAGTGATCCTCCTGCTTCAGCCTACTGAGTAGCTGGGAGTATATATGCACACTACCACACCCAGCTAATATTTTCTATTCTTTGTAAAGACAGGAGTTCCCTTCTTGTTCAAGATGGCCTTGAACTCCTGACATCAAGCAATTCTCCTGCCTCAGCCTTCCAGACTACCAGGATTATAGGCATGAGCCACCAAAGTCAATCTTAATTTTTCTTACAAGCCTAAAACTACTCTAAAAATTAGGTCTATTCAGCCTCAGCAAGAACAAGACCCTGTCTCTAAAAACAGCCGGGCCTTGTGGCAGGTGCCTATAGTCTCAGCTTCTTGGGAGGCTGAGGCAAGAGGATCACTTGAGCCCAAGAGTTTGAGGTTGCTATGAGCTATGATGCCACATCACACTACCGAGGGTGATAAGGGAGACAAAGTGAGACCCTGCCTCTAAAAAAAAAAATAAAACAAAAAACAAAAAACAAGGTCTATTAATTAAAAAGGGGGAACAGGGATTCCACAAACACAACAATGTTTCAAAGCTGCCAGGTGAAATAAGTGATAATTGGTCTACTACAGCTTTCTTAAAAGCAACAATAATGTTTAGAGGAATTTCCTCTAGTATAATTCATAACCCAAAAGACCCTCATGTGTAATATGATATGGTCAAATATGTTTACTACATTAAACCAGAAAAGGCTGATGAACAGATGGGTAATCTTTTTTTTTTTTTTTTTATTGAATGGTAACTATGTACATTAATGCACTTCTGGGGTACAGTGTGGGGTTTTCACACACAATCCAAAACACTTCCATCAAACTGGTTAACATAGCCTTCATGTCATTTTCTTAGTTATTGTTTTAAAACGTTCACATTCTACTCTTAGAAAGATTCACTTGTACCCTTGTAAGATAAACCTCAGAAGTGATCCCTCCAATCGCCCTCCCTCCACCCATTGCCCCTCTCCCCCCCATATCCTTAGGCTATTATTAGGTTATAGATTTCATATAAAAGGTATAAATTAGTTTCATAATAGGGGTGTGTACACTGGATACTTTTTCTTCCATTCTTGTGATACTTTGCTAAGAAGAACATTTTCCAGCAGATAGGTAATCTTTATAACTACAATAAAATTGATTTGATACTAAGAGATGGAACAGAAATCATCCCATATAGGATATTCCCAAGAAAGTTAAGACAAAGGATAAAATATCCATTATCCTGAATTTTAACATCATGCTTATTTATAACACTTCCCTCTTATCAGGAACAGTCTTTTAGTTTGCTGCTTACTTCAGGCACAAACCATGTGGTGTCCTATCACCACAGACTAGCTCTAACTTGGCATAACAATAAATTCTTACAAGAAATGTCTACTGTCAGGGCCACTGTCCTCTCACCTTCAGTTGTTATCTACTTTGTATAGGCCCTTACATTCTACCATAGCAGTCGGTCCACTCTCTTAGATTTACACTTTAATAAGCATCCTTCATAACTATCTTCTAAGTTTTCTGATCCACTGCTAACTGCAACAATCTCTACTGACTTAAATCCTGACTGGGATATCTATAGTTTCTTCAATTTATGAAGTGCTTCAGTTGAGATTCAGTAAACATTTACTGAGCTCCTTTAGGCTCATTTCATCCCCACAGCCATAGCTACTCTAAGAAGATACTATTACCTCCCTTTTCTAGAGAAGGAAACATACTCAAGAGTAGTTAAATGACTTGTCTTAGGTCACCAAAATCAAGTCTAAATCTATAAACAAAGTCCAATGCTTTTCCCACTGGACTCTCTCATCTTTAGCTCTCTCCCTATCAAACTACAAGTATTCTGCTATTTGGAATTCAAGGTTTTATGTCACATTCTAAAGTCTGTTTTTTTTTTTTTAATCCTACCAAAAACCTGTCCTCTATACCTACTTGGCCCTACCTGATCCTTCATATCTTGCTAGTAGGTTTTTCTATTTCTCTACATTCATCTATAACACTACTGCTACACAGCAGTCATAGTGCTCTGAGAATTTCAAGAATACTGGGCCAAAAGAATCTTCTTTATGGGGAAGGAGAGAAACAAGTTTTGAGAGGGCATTATTGTGTTGTTTCAATCTTTTGTCTTCCCCTTAGCAGAATGTATGTCTATGGCAACTACATCATTGTATGCATAACTGCTTAATAGATTCTTTTATGCATTAGACTAACAATAACTTGGCTTGAAGTGACTGGCTTGAAACAGCCAATGATAACTGAAGATAGGGTGAGAGCCTCATAAAGCCACATCTATTATTTTAAATCTTAACAGACTTAGATTTGATGTTAAAAAACAAGTTAGTAAAATGAAGTTGCTGCTAAAAGCTACATGAGCACATATAAAAATTAAACCCAGGACATAACACTTTTTATGTCACGTTTATACAAAACAGAAAAATTTAGAACTTATGCCAATTGCTACTGATTTTTCAATGCTAGTAGCCTCCTATCTTGTAACTAATTTGTAATTATCCACTATAGATAATAAGCTTGTAAAGTAACAAAATATGACTTTTTTTTTTACTTTTGCTTCCCAAGGAGGCAGTATGAGCAATGTTAGGAGCACAATTTTTTTAAGATCTTAAACATGTTAGTTAGCCTTTCTGAAACTCATTTTGTTTCACTGCAAAATATGGATAGGTGTATGTACCTTATAAAGGATTTCTCAGAAAACTAAATGAGACCATAAAATTCTTAGAACAATGTCTGTTACATGTTGAGCACTCAAACTGTTCATTTCTTCATTGTGTCCTTAGTCTCTGTTTCCTCACTTACTATACTAAAAATACCTACAGTATAGAGTGTTGAGAATTAAGCACATTGCCTTGCACATAAGAGGTACTTATGAAAGCCTGTTATCCACATCCCTTTAGAGTTACTGGGGGAATGATGAGTCAGTGCAACCATAGAACAACATTTTTAAAGCCTGGTGTTGGGGAAAAACATGAGCTTTTCAAGAATTGTGCATTTGCTTTTGGAAGGGAGAGTCTGGTATGGAGTGGGAAGAAAAAGAAAATAAGATTTTATTATTACAAAATGTAGGCAGTCATTTAATTGCACAATTTCATAATGATATGAAGTAATGATTTATACTAATCTTTAAAGTACAAGGTTAAACTTAGTTTAAAAAAGCACTCAGGGACTCCTATGTTATTTCTCTAAAGGAAAACAAAAACAACTTTAGTGATAACTAAATTTACACACAAGAAATTTGACCATAATTAGCAAGAAATTTTAGTAACAACTTCAAAAATGGTGTCATTATTTTATCCTCTTATAAAACCAAAACAACATTTTGAACTGGAGTTTAAAACGTGAATTAACAGGAAGCTACTACTGTGAAGTTTAATTCTTTTTTAAATGTTGTGTTCTTCTGAAACAAATATATGTGTATCAGACATAAGGAAACAAAGATTTCATTTTCCTTACCTGTTGTGTTCCATCTGCACTTACAATAGGGGCAGACAGAAGAGAAATATCACTGCTTAAAATCTGAGTTGTATCCAGTAGCGGTGGATGTTCTGCCATTATCAATAAGACATTAATATACTGGATAATGTTCCAACTCTGAAAAACAAAAATATATAGCCATTTGTGTGTACATACCTAAAATGTATTAAAATATAAAACATTCAAGGTTTGTCTTGAATACATTCTTTAACTGAAAGAGATACTTCTGTCCATGGAATTCTACAATATTCTTCTGACTACTTTTTTCAGTCAATAGACCATTTAAGGAAATGCATTTCTTACAACCTCACTGATTGTCTAAGTAGTCAGTAAATTAAGATATATTAAACCTAATGTATTAACAGCCTTTATTTAAATTCCATGTCCGCCTGCCTCTTTACCCCTTCCATCTCTATATAATATTTATTTAACTACTGCTACTTAATCTAAATACTAGGCAAGGCACTGGGAAACACAAAGATGCAGCAAAGCATTTTATCCCTGATTTTTTTTTTTTTTTGAGACAGATTCTCACTATGTCACCCTCGGGAGAGTACTGTGGCATCATAGCATACAGCAACCTTAAACTCTTGGGCTTAAGCAATTCTCTTGCCTCAGCCTCCCAAGTAGCTGGGACTACAGGCACCCAGCACAATGCCTGGCTTTTTTTTTTTGTTGCAGTTGTCATTGTTGTTTAGCTGGCCTGGGCCAGGTTCGAATCCACCAGCCTTGGTGCCATGTGGCTGGAGCCGTAACCACTGGTGCCACAGGCACTGAACCATAACTGATTTTTTTTTCCATGAACAGAAATCCTCCTCATCACCCTATCTGTCTCTAGGAACTACAATACTCAGACAGAACACGATGGTACAAAAATTTGCTCCAAGTTTTAAGTTCTTATATTTCTGGTTTTATTACTCTTTTCTAAGAGATATCAATTGTTTCAGTGATAAACATATAGAAGTCTTGATGTGGACAATATTAGTCTATCATATACAATGTCAACCAATATCAGCAAATTACATTTCAAGATGAGCAAATTGGTACTATCATAAATTTTATTGAATCTATATCGCAAAGTAAAATAAACATTTTTGTATGATTACGGTATTCTACAATTCAGTAGTATCAAGACGTCTAACTTTTATAAGAGATTAAATTCATTTATTTTAAATTTTTGAAGCTGCAGAAGCTCACAAATTGATTGGACTCAAAAATATTCATTCATTGTATTCATTTAGACACACAAAAATTGCTACCAGATTTTTCAAAATAATCAATATAGGTATCTACTTCAAGATTTCATACTTAAGATCATGGAACAAATTTTTTTTTTTTTTTAATGTCAGTTTTATTTATTTACTTGCAGTTTTTGGCCGGGGCTGGATTTGAACCTGCCACCTCTGGAATAAGGGGCTGGTGCCTTACTCCTTTGAGGCATAGACGCCACCCAGAATAAAATATTTTATATAACTGTCTCATGAAAATGTACATCATTTAAACATGTTTTTACATATAAAGGGAAATCTAGCTTCTAGCATAATCTGTATTGCTAAATTACTTAAAGTCCAATAAAAATCACTGAGTGCTCTAAATTCTGTCAAATAATATTACTCTATGGAATATACTAAGAGTTATAAGACAGGAAAGAGTCAATGTATTATTTCTCACTCTTGCTTGTCACTTAAGTCAGTGTAAAAAGAAATTTCTAGGAAACTGATTTAGGATTAACAAGAACGGATTTGTAAGTAATTCAATTTTCTTAATTTTTGAACCACTTAAGTTTTATCATTATATTCAATTTATAATGTCCTATATAACGTGGTTAGCTAAAAGGTAGACCACTATTACTTAAATTTTAGAATATAACACTGAAGACATAACCAGTTTGATTTTAAGAGATGGACTGAAAGCTTTACAAATAATAACACAGATTTCTTCTGAAATTTCAAATTAATTTAGAGATTGGGTATGGAGACATGCTATGTCTCAATACTACCATTTCACTTAATGTGTTATCTTTACTTTTATTCTTTTAATAATTACAAGAATTGGTTTCTTGTATGGCCATATTCATCACACTACATGCAAAGTGGCTGATTTTATTTAAGCTTGCAAACTAGAAACTTCAGACATGCAACTCAATGTTGCACTTAGAAACTCTAGAAATTCCTTTCATTTCTTGTGTAGAGAATACCTCTAGCTTCTTCTTTTAATCATGTTCTACATTCTCCTCCTATCTTGTTACCATAAATAGCGTTTTGGTTTTAGTTTGTGTGTATTTTTTAATAATGTTTTGATACATACAGAAAAAAAGAATAGAAGCATTTGTTAATACTGGTGGAGTAAAGACTCCTCTGAGCCCCCAAGGCCTATTTCAAGCTAACAGTGGTTTAAAAACTGACCTGCAAATTCTTGAATTTTCAACACCCAACTTTTGCATACAAGATGGCTTCTGGCACAGTGTCAATACCTACATATCAACATTATACTATTTATGTAGTAATACATTAATATTTGTGGAATCTGGGTGAAAAAAACCTGGATATCATTGTACTAGTTTTGCAATTCTTTGGTAAGTCTGAAATCTTAATTAGTATCAAATTAAACAATAATTTTTAAAATGCCAGATGGATTGCTATCTGAATGTAAAAAGTAAAACAAAAAAAGTTTCTAAAAGATAACACTGAAGAATGTCTTCATAACCCTGAGACAGAAAGAATTTTTAAACAGGGTATAAAATATATTTGTTGAATCATAAAAGAAAAAGCCAATATACTAGATTTAATTTTTTAATTAAAATTTTAAAATTAAGAACTATTTATTAAAAAATCCTTAATATAAAAGGTAAATCATAAACCAAGAGAAGATGCTTACAACATACATAACTAACAGGAGCACAGGCCTCCTATGCATTAATTTAAAAAAAAAATAGGAAAATGACCAGTGACTTGGATACACTTTTCACAGAAGCAGAAATCCAAAAGGGCAATAAACACATGAAAAGATTCTCAAATTCCTTAATTACTAGAAAAAAGCTAATTAAAAATCATGATGATGTATCACTACATCCCCACCAGGCTATAAAAATGAAGACTGACAACATCAAGTGGCAGTGATGTGATGGAGAAACTGGCAAACACATGGAGTCTCATAAAATTACTTAGAAAAAGTTTGATTTTACCTACAAAAGTTGAACATATGCATGCCCTATGACCCAATTATAAGGTGACCAGATTTTAACATTGGTAAAGCAGGACACCATTGATAGGCGGGGCACGCGGGGCCTAACAACAATGCAAACTTTGATAAGCAGTTCTTGATAATCAGTTCTCAACAATTATTTGTTATTATTAAAGTTTAACATTATAAAATTAACAAAAATAATATAAAACTCATATCCTGGTGCAATAGCCACATGGCAGCCAAAACCGTATATTCCCTTCCTGTTCTCCCATCTTCCCTAGCTTGTCGTGCATTCTTTCCAAAAATTGGAGCTTTTTAAAAATGCAGCAGGACGCAGGACAAATTGTTAAAAATCAGGGCTGTCCTGCCAAAAGCAGGACGTCTGGTCACTTTACTCTAGAGACGGGGGTGCTACTTGTTTGTTCCAGTTTGGCGCCTTCTGAGCTAATTGTCCTTGCCTAGAAGGGAGGGAGGGAATAGTTTCCTTCTGATACAATTCCACCTGGGTGACCTTGCCCAGGAGGGGAGTAGGGAGTTTACATTAGCCTTTTCATTTCCAAATGAAGTTACATTAACCACTTCATTCCCAAATTGAGTTACATTAACCTTTTCAGCAGCCGAAAACCATATATTCCCTTCCCATTCTCCCGCTGTTCCCTAGCTTGTCCTGCATTCTTTCCAAAAATTGGGACTTTTTTAAAACACCACGGGACACGGGACAAATTATTAAAAAGCAGGACATCTAGTCACCTTACCCAATTATGATCCACCTATTAGACTCCTAGAATATACCAAAAGAAGTGCATACACATGTGGACCAAAAGACAAATATAAGAAGGTTCATAGCAGCAATATTTGTTAATTGCCCCAAAGTATAAATAACCTAAATGTCCCTTGTAAATAAATGTTGCTGGTTCATTCTATGGACTACATGTAGCAATGAAAATTAATGAAGTAGTGATGGGAGAACATCATGAATAAATCTCAGAAACACATATTTGTAAAAAATAAGCAGAATAAATATTGCACACATTTACAGAAAATTCAAAAAATATAAAACAAACTTTTGAGTGTTAAAAGCCAGAACAGAGGTTGCCTTTAGGAAGAAGCAATGGCTAAGGGACATGAGAGAGGTATGAAGGCAGTTGCTGAGTTGATGATACTATTCTATGTCTTGACCAGGGAGACTATTACATGATGATTACCATTAAGTTATTCACTGAGCTGCACAGCTATAGACTGATTATGTATGCACTTCCCTGTGTATAAAATACTTTAATTTTTCTTTTTTAAGACAGGTTTATGCTCTGGCGATGAGGCTAGAGTACAGTGGCATTATCATAGTTCAGGTAACTTTGAACTCCTCGGCTCAAGTGATCCTCCTGCCTCACCCTTTGGAGTAGCTGGGTCCATCGGCATATGCTACTATGTTTAACTAATTTTTTATTTAATTTTTTTTTTAAAGATGAGGTCTCAGTAGGTCACTCAAGATGGTCTCACAACTCCTGGGATCAAGTTATCCTCCCACCTCAGCTTCCTCCCAAAGTGCTGGGCCTATAGATGTGTTTACATGCCCAGTTTACATAGTATAATTATTTAAAAAAATTAAAATTACCACATGATCATTTCAACTGATACAGAAAAACATCTGACAAATTCAATACCCTTTCAAGATAAAAACTCTCTGGAGACAACATATTGCTATAAAAATGCTAGAAATATACCTCAACATAATAAAGGCTATAGCTGAAAACCCACAAGAAGATCATACTCAACAGTCAAAGACTGAAAGCTTTTACTCCAAGAGCAGGAACAAGGCAAGGATGCCAAACTTTGCCACAGGTATTCAACATAGTATTGAAGTTCTAGCTAGAGCAACTGGGTAAGAAAAAGAAATAAAAATCATCTATATCACAAAGAAATAAAATCATTTCTGTTCACAGATAATATAATATTATATATAGAAGACTCTAAAGATTCGACACAAAAAAACTGTTAGAGCTAATAAACAAATTCAGCAAAGTTCCAGGATACAAAATCAACACACAAAAATCGGTTGGGTTTCAATATATCAATAATGAACGATCTGAAAATGAAATTAAGAAAACAACTCCATTTACAATAGCATCAAAAAGAATAAAATACTTAGGAATAAATCTAATCAAGGAGGTGTAAACTT
Organism: Otolemur garnettii; assembly: GCF_000181295.1. NCBI lineage: Eukaryota > Metazoa > Chordata > Mammalia > Primates > Galagidae > Otolemur > Otolemur garnettii. The sequence goes on from NW_003852616.1 coordinate 1,834,626, forward strand.
TTACACTTTAAACTATAAAACACTGCTGAAAGAAATTAAAGATACCAATAAATGCGAAGACATCCCATGTTTATGTATTAAGAGACAACATACTGTAAGGATGTCCATACTACCCAAAGTAATCTACAGGTTCAACACAATCCCTATCAAAATCTTGCTAACAGTTTTTGAAGAATTTATCCTAAAATTCATACACTATCTTAAGGGACCTCAGACAACCAAAACAAAGAGAACAAAGTTGAAGGACTCATGCTTCCTGATTTCAAAATGGTACAAAGATACAGTAATCAAAAACAGTGTGGTACTTATAAAAAGAAGACAAACAGGCTAGTGAAATAGAATATAGAGTCAGTCCAGAAAAAGACTCTTAGCATACACTGCCAAATGCTCTTTGACAAGGGTGCCAAGACCACTCAGTGGGGACAGTCTCTTCAACAAATAGAAATAGAAAATGGCATCTACATGCAAAAGAATGAGGATGCAAAAAGAATGAATTTGGACTTACCTTATACTACATATAGAAATTAACTCAGAATGGATTGAAGATCCAAACATACAAACTAAAACTATGCAACTCCTAGAAGGGTTAGTAGGAAAGGTATCAAAAGAAAAAAGAAAACATAGGGGCAAAGCTCCAAAACACTGGATTTGGCAATTATTTCTTGGATATGATAGCAAAAGTACAGTGTAAGTATAGAATACACAACAAATGGACAAATGGGACTTCATCGAACTTAGAAATTTTTGTGCATCAGAGGATATAATTCAACAGAGTAAAAAAGCAACCTATGGAGTAGGAGAAAACATTTATAAACTGTGTTAGCTTGGGTTCCTATACAAAAATAAAAACAATACAAACAAAAAAGAAACACTGACTGGTTAACTTAAAAGATATTTGTCAAAGTTCTGGAGGCTGGTAAGTGCAAGATTTAGGTGGTGGCAGATTTGGTTCTTTGTGAGGACCCTCTTTGAGAAAGAGAGGATGCTCTGATATCTTTTCTTATAAGAATATTAATCATGGAGTGTTCACCCTCATTACCTCATCTAAGCCTACTTATTTCCCATAACTAATCTCCTAAAGTCCCCATCTCCTATTACCATCACATTGGGGGTTAGAACTTCAACATATGAATCTTGGAAAGACACAAACATCTAGTTCATAACATTCTTCCCCAGGCCTCTCAAAATTCATTCCATCCCAATGTCCCTCAAAGTATCAACTCATTCCAGCATCAACTCTACTAAAGTACAAAGGCTGAGCTAAATATCATCTAAATAAGGGTAAAATTTAAGGTATGACTTATCCTGAGGCAAAATTCCTTTCCAGCTATGAACCTGTGAATCCAGATAAGTTACGTGCTTAGAAAATACAATGGTGGGACAGACACAGGATTAACATTCCCATTCCAAAAGGCAGAAATGAGAAGTTAAGAAATGGATGAAAAGTTCCCAGTAAGTCTAAAACGTAGCAAGGCAAACACAATTACATTTTAAGCATCTAGAACAGTGGTTCTCAGCCTGTGGGTTGCGACCCACAGGAATCATATTAAAGGGTTGCGGTATTGGGAAGGTTGAGAACCACTGATCTAGAATAATCATCTTTGATTTAGTGCTCTGCTTTCCAGACCATCTAGGGCAGCAGTCCCACCTTCCAGACATACTGGAATAGCAGTATCACCAGCATGGCTCAGTGGGGTAGACCATCCCTTCTGCTTGGTAAAGCCCTGCCCATGTAGGGGGGCAGTCCTACTTTTGAAAACCAAAGGAGGTAGCTTTGCTCCCTGGTCCTGGTCACTGCAGGCCTGTGATGGGAGTAGCAGCCCTGAACTCTGAATTGGTTTTGGAATCTTCTTCTCTTTTCTTAAAGAGTAAGGCATACTCATAGCCTTTCATCATTTTATCCCATGTTCACTATTTCCTTTAATCCTAGCTGGCAGTACTTCTACCAGTATAATTCTATCTCTATTCCTGTTTTATACTAAGATGGCTGATTAGGTCCCTGGTTCATACTCACACTATCTCTTTATCAAATGGTCAGTCAGCCACACTTTTGTGTTCTCTTCTAAACATCTTTTCTCATTTTTGCAATATAAACAGGCGGAGAATTTTTCAAATATTTAATTTCTGATTCCTTTTTGTTTAAAAATTCTTTCTTCAATTCATTTTTCTCTTCTCACATTTTACTACAGGATGAGTATACCTTATATGAAATGCTTAGGACCAGAAAGTGTTTTGGATGTTAGAATATTTGCATATATACATAGTGAAATATCTTGGGGATGGAACTGAATTATAAGCAAAAAAATTATTTATATTTCATATACACTTTATACATATAGACTGAAGGTTAATTTTATACAATATTTTAAATAATTTTGTGCATCAAAGTTTTGACTTTTAATTTCAAGAAATTTGGAGAGAAAGACTTCATCTTCTTGGAGGACACATAAATAATCATGAATAGAATGTTGGTAGAAACATGGACAGCAAAGGCCAGTCTGATGAGTGAGATGTTGAATTTTCCACTTGTGCTGTCATGTAGGCCTTCAAAAGTTTCAAATTTTGGAGAATTTTAAATTTTAAATTTTCAGATTAGGGACATCCAATAAGTCAACCAAGTTCTTTGGCATTCTATAATAAGGATCACCTTTTCTCCATTGTTTAATAACATATTCCTTATTTCATGTGAGACCTCATCACAATAGCCTCTGCTGTCCACATATCTAACAACTTTCTGTTCCTGATTACTGATGCGTTCTCTTCTTAAGAAGATGGAGGCTTTCTCTCCAACTCTCTTCTTTTCTTTGTGAGTCCTTACCAGAATTGCCTTTTGCATCCCTTTTATAGCAATCCTGACTTTTTCTAGAATGCCAATCAATACGTTTTCCAACTTCTATCCACTACCCAGTTCCAAAGCCACTTCCATTTTTTGGTATTTGTTATTATAATCCTCCATTTCTTGGTACCAATTACTGTCTTACTCAGTTTGGGCTACTATAACAAAATGTCATAGAATGGGTAGCTTAAACTACAGAAATTATTTCCAACAGTTCTAGAGTCAAAGCAGTCCAAGATCAGGGTGGCAGCATGGTGGATTCTTGGGGAGAGCCCCTTTCTGGCTCTCTAATGGCCACCCTCCCCTTGCATTCTCACATGGTGGAGAGCAAGGCCTTTTGTAAGGACACTAATCCCATCGTGCAGCCCCACCCTTGTGACATCTATCCAAAATATTTTCCAAAGCCCCCCCCCCCACTTCCAAATCCCATCACATTGGTGATTAGGGCTCAACATACGAAGTTTGAGGGGATATGAACATTCAGTCCATAATGTAACACTATTGTGTTACGGGTGGGAAACAGTACTGTGTTTTCCCATTCAACCACTGACATAATTCCAAATCTGTTCTAGTTTCCTTATTCATCACTCCTCCAGTTTTTCTGCTTTAACCTTGTCATTCATACCCATCTGTTCTCCCTAAATCTGTTCTATACTAAGAATGCTGTTATGATGATAATAGCTTAGACCTAGAATCTAAGGTAGACAGTCCACGAGAATGAGTTTGGCCTGAAGGTTTGAAATTTTAGCTCTTCTTGTCCAAAAATCATGTGGGAAAATGCAAAGCAGAATTACTCCTCCCTACATAATAGCCATAGCATAATGGAGGAACCCATAGGAAAAACAAGTACATTTAGACCCAGAAATCTTTTTGGTCTTTTGATGTATGTAATCACTGAAGCTGAAAATTACAGGACCCCCAAGGCCCCAACCCACAAGGCTATCTACATCCAGTGCCCCTTGGTTTGCCTAGGGATTGGTTCCAGGCACCCTCCCATGAAGATGTAAAAATCCAGGAAAGCGCAAATCCCTTCCGTAAGATGTTGTAGTATTTGCATATAACCTACATATATTCTCTTGTATATGTTAGTCATCTCTAGTTTACTTACAACAACTAAAACAATACAATGTAAATGCTAGGAAAAGAGCTGTTATACTTTATTATTTATGGAATAATGACCAAAGAAAAGGTGTGCAAATGTTTGGTGCTGATGCAATCACCCATTTCCTTTTGTTCAAGTATTTGTGATCCGTGGTTGATTGACTCCAAAGATACAGAACCCCCAGATATGGAGGGCTGACTTTACCCCAGAGAGTTTTAGTACTGCATTTAACTCCAAAATTTAGGAGTATTTAAAAATACACATGTAAACAAAATAGGAAGTAAAAATATTTAAGTTATAATAGCAATTATATCGAGATGGTAGAATTTTGTTAAATTGTTTCTTTTCTTTATTTCCTAAGTTGTTTTTTTTTTTTTTGGCAAATGTGGCTATTGGTTATACCACTAAAATTTGATTTAAGCCAATCAAGCATTGAAAAGCCATAGGTAACCAAACACGTTTGGCTTATCAACCACCTAAGTATTCTTCCAGGAAAATTTCAATATATTTTGCATGAACTTGGACTTCATCCAAAGGACTAATTCATTTCATGAACTGATATCCTAATATGTATTTTTCTATTTCGACCTCTGTTTCATCTTTAACTTTTGGATGTTTTATCTTCTAAAATTGACTACATTAGATTAATAAAAGGCATTTGAAATCACCTGTAGTGGAAACTTCCTGAGATGAAAGTCGACAGGAATCACTTTGCAAAATCGTACTATCCTATCATAAACCTAAACAAGGTTATTTCTCAAATCTTATAACAGTTAAGAATAGGATATTAGGCTTGGCGCCTATAGCTCAACCGGCTAAGGCGCCAGCCACGTACACCTAAGGTGGCGGGTTCGAATCCCCAGCCCGGACCTGCCAAACAACAATGATGG
>NW_003852616.1:1839597-1858361 GCF_000181295.1 Otolemur garnettii
TCTCAAAAAAAAAAAAAAAAAAAAAAAAAAAAGAATAGGATATTAGATTATTTTGTATTTTCTCTAAGACTAATTAATTCTTTGAATTATACTTTGATGCTAACTGTACTCCAGAAAAATGGCTCTTAAAAATAATTAAATGCATTATTTCAGTTCACCTTAAACTTCCACATCTTAATTTGAATGTCTAAAGATATAACAGGCAATTTTGTTTTTTTCTTCTATATTTATAAAAGAAATTTATATTCATAGAGAAAGGATGAGGGGGAAAAGGATGGTAAAGAGAGTGGTATCAATCATTTTAAATGACTAACATCAAATAGAATAAAAAATAAGACAAAGACAGTGCCTGTGGCTCAAAGGAGTAGGGTGCTGGCTCCATATGCTGGAGGTGGTGGATTCAAACCCAGCCCTAGCCAAAAACTGCAAAAAAAAAAAAAAAAAAAAAGACAAATCTTTGTCATTCAAAAGATTTATAATTAATCCTACTCTTTGCTTTTCTCTCTCCCCAGTGAGTGCTTTTTCATTTCTTTGAACATTTGAAATACAAAAGAAATACTGGTAGAAGATCTGGTACAAGAAAAGACTTCAACTCAGAGTACTATGCTTAAAAAAGTAGTCTTAAACTAAGAAATAGGCTGCCTTCTAATATTTCATTAGAAGACATACTTGAAAAGTATTTTTCCAGAGAAACATTGTAATAGGTAATAACCACGTTCTCAGCATATGCTGTGAAAGTTAAAGGTAACCTGTATCTTTCTTAAAATCCTTTTTGGTAGAAAATATCAAATATACACCAAAATAAACATATATTCATTCATATAATGAATCTGATGTACTCATCATCCATTTAAATAATTTTAACTCTTGGTCAGTCTAGTTTCATCTATACTAGCTCCCACTTCTGTGTTGCAGTGTTTTGAAACATACCCAGGACATTCCATAACTGCATTTGCAAATTTTTCAATATGTATCTCTGAAAGATAAGGACTTTTAAAAACATAACCACAAAACCATCACCATACATAAAATCAATAATTCTTTTAAGGGTTAAATCATCAACTATGTAATCAGTGTTCAAGATTTGAGTTGTCTTATTTTGATCAAAATTCGTTTGAATCAGATACACTGTTTGCCATGTTTTCTCAAACCTCTTTTAATCTAAGAACTATCCATTTGATTGTCATGACTCAGATAATGTTTTAAAAACCAGTAACTTGCTTCAGTTCTTGAAAGTGACAATAAGCTAATCCTATATAAATGACAAACCTTCTCATTTTGAGATATCATGAATGGAGATAAGTTAGAGAACATTAGCAAGATCACATTTTAATATTCAATTTTAATTTGACTAGAAAAATCTAAAATAGCCAACTTATAAGATTAATAGTAGTATTAATATAGTAAAACATAATTTTCTACATCTGTATTCATAATTGCTGTTAGATACTAAAATTTCATTACCATTATCATTTTGTCTAAGAGGACTTTCTGAATACACTTCATTTCTTTGTAAAATAATTTAGAAAGAAGCTGGGCATGGTGGTTCCCACCTGTAATGCTAGCACTCTGGGAGGGTGAGGCAGGTAGATTGCTTGAGCTCAGGAATTCTGACACCAGTCTGGGCAAGAGTGATACCCCCATCTCTGATAAAAATGGTTGTGGTGGAGGGGGCCTATAGTCTCAGCTACTTCCCAGGCTGAGGCAAGAGGATTGTTTGAGCCTAGGAGTTTGAGGTTGCTGTGAGCTGTGACACCACAGCACTTTACTCAGGGCAACAGAGTGAGACTCTGTCTTAAAAAAAAAATTAGAAAGAAGTCATATAAGGATTTTGTATATTTTATTAAGAAAATTTTCAAACCTATAGGAAAGCTGAAATAACTGAACAGTAAACACACTTGCCATCTGGGTTCTAAAATTGAAATTTTTCTTATCAAATGTATTCCTCTATTCATCATTTTTTTGAATGCACTTCAAAGTTGCAGATATCAGTACACTCTACCCTTAAATACTTCTGCATGTGTAACTAGCATTCAATATTTTTAGTTTTTTTAAAAATAAAACTTACAGATGATGAAATGCACAAATTCTAAGTGTGCTATCATGAGATTTTTTGAAATGAATTCTACCACTACCAGTATTGAAGTATCCAAAGATCCTTTATTGCTCTAAGTGACCATCCTCTTCAAACACTGACATATATCAGATCACCTACAGAGCTTATTAAAACACAGAATGCCAGGCCACACATCTAGGTTTCTGATTCATTAGGTGTGTGGTACAGCACAGTAATTCACATTTCTAAAAAGTTCCCAGGTTAGACTACTGCTGCTAGTTCCAGAACCATACAAATCTAAGACTCATTTCTACCTATTTGCTGATAATAAAAATGTCCAATTTGGTAACTTATAACAATGTTAAGTTATACCTCATTCTTGAAGCCCCCATTCCAGATGTGAATACATTCTAGTCCTTCATCTAGAAACAGGTAAAAATAGTCGCCTGGAGGGAAAGAAAGTATTTGTAAAGTATGCATTTTAATTTAATGAGGATGTGAAATCTCAGATTGAAATTGCTATTTCCTACAGGTTAAGAAAAAAGAAACTCTGAAATGTTCTTGGGAAGTTGCAGAATAATGAGTTAAATATGTTAAGGAAACATGCATTAAGCACTTATAATGTGTCAACTACTTCTAATTTTTAAAATAACTTTATTGAAATATAAGTGACATGCATCAAATTGCATATTTAAAATATACAATAGGTAAATGTTGACACTTGAATACATCTGTGAAACTATTACCATAAACAAGATAATGAACCTATCCATCACCAGTATTTCCATAATGACTAAAGACGTATGTACTTATTTGTCATCCACATATCTTTTTGGTTATTTTTTCAATTATTTTGTTCATTTTGTTACCAGGTTTTCTTACTGAGTTTTGAAGGCGCTTTTTTTATATTCTGAAAATAAGTGTTTTATTAGCTAAGTGATTTGCAAAGCTTTCTCTCCCAGTCTATGGCTTATTTTTACATTCTCTTACCAATGTCTTTGAAGAATGGAAGTTTTAAATGATGATGTTCAATTTACCAGGTTGCTATTTTATGGATGGTGCTTTTGGTTTCAGACCTAAGAAAGTGTTACCCAATCAAAGGTAAAGATTTTCTCTTATGTTTTCTTGAAGAAATTTTACAGTTTCAGGCTTTACAGTCTATCGCCTTGTTCTATTAATTATTGATAGAGGAATAGAAGATCTCTGCTAAAATTGCATATTTGTGTATTGATCTCAACTTATGGTTCCATTTAAAATGTTTTGACCTCAATGATGACGTGAAAGTCATTACCAATTTAGCAGAAACCATATATTGAGTACTCATACAATCATTCTGTTTTTCACTTTCAGTCCAGTATTCAATAAATTACAAGAGATAGTCAACACTTTATTATAAATTAGGCTTTGTGTTAGATCAGTAGTTCTCAACCTGTGGGTCACGACCCACAGGAACTGTATTAAAGGCTCACAGCATTAGGAAAGCTGAGAACCACTGTGTTAGATGATTCTGCCCCACTATAGGATAATGTTAAGTGTTCTAAGCCCATTTAAAGTAGGCTTGGCTAAGTTATGATGCACAGCAGGTTAGACGTACTGAAAGCAATTTTGGCTTCTGAAACTTTTAACTTATGGGTTTACTGGGACATAATGTAAGTCAAGGAGCATCTGTATTTCTCTTTGCAGTTCTAGCATGTCTTTTGAAGCTCTTTTATTAGATGTGTAAAAACACAGGATTGTATATCCTCTTGATTAACTTCTCTCTTCATTATTATGAAATAACCCTCCTTATTCCTGGTAATATTCTTTGCTCAGTCACTTAACTTCTGATCTAATATAACAATCCCAGCTTTCTTTTAAATAGTGTTGGTATATCATTTTTTATACTGGTATATGTGTCTTTATATTTAAAAGTGGATTTCTTGTAGATGTTATACTTTGGATCTTGATTTTTTAAAATCTAATCCAACAATCCCTGCCTTTTAATTGTGGTGTTTAGACCATTTATATGTAATGTGATTGTTGATATGATTTGGTTTATGCCTACCATCTTGCTATTTATTCCATGTGTTCTTTGTTTCCTTTTCCTTCTTTATCTACTTTGTTTGGGGTTATTTTTTACGATACCATCTCATCTGCCTTGTTGGCTTATAGGCTACAATTTTGTTTTGATAATTTAGTGTTTGCTTTAGAGTTTATAACGTAGGTCTTTTACTTATCAAAGTCTACATTCAAGTAATTATATTACTTCAAGTGCAAGTAATAGAACCTTACAACAATAAATTTGCAATTTCTCCTCTTTTGGGTGTTTTGCTAATATTATATATTTGACTTTTACAATCCATTGTCATCATTTTTATGTCAAACAGTCAATTGTCTTTTAAAGATATGTGAATAATAAGTATCTCATATATATTTGCCAATGTTATCATTTCTGGCACTCTAAATTCCTTGTGTAGGTCAAGGCTTCCATGTGGTTTAATTTTCCTTCTGTGTGAAGAACTTCACTTAACATTAATTCTTTCAGCTTTTGTATGATTGAAATCTTCATTTTCCTTTTGTTTTTTAAAGATAGTTATGCTATGCAAAAAATTCTAGGTTGATAGTTTTTAAACATATGTTTTAAAGATAATTCTGAATTGTCTTGTAGCTCACATTGTTTAGGATGGGAGATCTGATGTCACCCTTATCTTTGTTCTCCTTTGTTTTCCTTTGGCTGCTTTTTGGATTTTATTTTCCTTTTTTATCACTTAAATACTTTCTTTAGTGCTGTTTTATTCCTTCTTATGGTTATTGTGTTTCTTAGTTTATAGCTTATTTTTTCAAATACTTTTCTAATTCATCTTTTTTAAAAAGTCTTTTTTATTTGTTTCATTTTATATAGTTCCTGTCACTGTATCCTCACGTACACTAATCTTTTCTTCAACATGCCATTCAGTCCATCTAGTGTGTCTTTATCTCAGACACTGTAATATTAATCTAGAAAATACCTCTACTGAACATGTTCAATCTTTCCTTTGGGTTGCCCAACAGTCACAACTACTTTAATGATTATTAAGTCAAATTGTGTGTCATTTGAAGGCTAGTTTGAAGTGACTGGTTTTTCTCTTCATTGTGGTATGTTCCTTCTTTGCAGACTTCGTAATTTTAATTGAATGTCAGACATTATAAATATCATTTTGTTGGCTGCTGGATATTTTTGCATTCCTATAATCTGGAGTTTTATTCTGAGATGTGGCTAAGTGACTAGGAAATAGTTTGATCCTTCTGGGAAAAGCTTTTAAGATGTGTTAGGCAGGACCAGAGTTACATTCAGTCTATAGTCAACTTTTCCCCATTACTAAGGCAATAGTACTTGTGTGAATACTTAAGGGGAAACTGTTCCAGATCTCTAAAGTACTTTTTCTGTGCAGTGCTCTGTCTGTCTCTGTCTCTCTCTCACTGCCTTGGATTTCCTGGACTGCCACTTCTATCTCCTCAAATCAGGGACTCTACTGGAACTTAACTGGGTTCCCTCTTCCTCTTTTCTGCCCTGGAAACTTTCCCCAGTAAGATGGGCCTGTCATAAGTCCTGTCTTGTTTCCTTCTATTGTTGCCTGATGTCTAATGCCTTGAGTACCACTGTTTCATATAATTTGTCTTATTATTTTTTACTTACTTTAGGCAGAAAAGTAAATCTAATCCCTTTCACTCCATCTTGACTAGAGACCTGAATTTACTACTGTTAACTTTTTATGTACCAAATGGGCAATAAAAGGTAGAAAACATTATAAGGAGTAGGACTCAAATGGTTTTGCTTTAGAAATAGAATTTATTTAAAAGTATAGTAAGGGTTCACCACTAGTAGCCAGTATGCTCTTGATGTTTCCTGAACTAAAAGAAAAACCGAAGTTATTTATACTGAGTAAATGACACATAATTTCTTAGCTTTATTTCTGTGTTAAAACTAAGGATTACTTACCAGCAACTCCCAGAGTGAGTTCTTATGTGAATGTGCCATCTGTAAACTAAAATTTAACACATTTCTGGAGTATACTGAGGCCTCTAATTCAGGATCTTACTAAGACATGTGGCTACCATGCAACACAGATAGGATTCCAATAATTTGTAAGAATACATTGTTATCTGTAGATCTAACATCACTACTCTCTTCAAACAGTCCTCATTTTTGTGTTCTTTAGTTGTTCATGGTTTTCAACTCTGATAGCTTTGAGATATAAATTATTACAAGCCTTTTAATTATAAATACTACATTTTAGCTTTATTATTCTCATATTCAATTTACTTTCTGGAGAATGTTGTTAATTCCTATAATGTACAATGATGCATATTTGTACTAACAATATTTTTGGCTTTCCTTTACCCTTTATTACTAAAGTAGGTATATTTATAAAAGTTCCAATTTGGCTTGTATGGTGACATTTTGTCAGTGACATATTATTTACAAATTGATGTTATTTAAATAACTAGTGAATATACACATTCATACTCTTATAAGGGAAATAATATATATTGTTAGCAACAAATTCATTATAACTTATTTATCTTATTCTTCTCCAACTCCACAGACAGGCAGAAGGAGTAATATGAGTAGGATGAGTGGTCCTCACTCTTTAATGCCCCCTAAGTAAAAGGAGGTTTAAAAAGTGGGGGATTAAGAATCACCATCATTACTCTCTTTAGTCAGATAAACTAAATACAATTTAATTTAATTAGGCATTTAAAAGATACAGCTGCCATTTCCCTGTTAAGAAATCACACTTTAATACTAACATGAAAATCTTTTTAAAACAGACTTCAAAGGAAATCTTGATCAAAAGATACCACAAAGATACATCCAGTTAGCAAACTATGGAAAACAAGAAAGGGAATGAATGGCTTTCAAGAATTCAACCTAATCCATTAAAGTATACATAGTGTGCATAAAAGACTCATTTTTTTTTTTTAAGTAACATCTTCTGAAATCCCACAAACAGCTCTAGGTGTTTGGTGTCTTCAGAGGACATAAGCTACATTAAGAGCCAAAAAGTAATTATACCTAAGATAATTCTACTTTCATTTCTAAATATTTTATTGCCCTTTTTAGAAGTACTAGTTTTTACATTATAGGTCATTAACTTTGCTCTTTCAGAATTTTAAGTTGTTGGCTATATCCACCAGAGTGACTTTACTGAAGACTAAACCAGCAGCACCTACATACATGTTTTCTAGTCACAGTTGCAGTGTGGCATCTAAGTTTAAAACAGAAGGGTTTGAACTCCAGTGTAAAAGCTACTGTATTACTGTAACTTTACTATGTTTACATGTTTCCACCATTAATTCCCTCTAAATAGAGAATTTTATCATAAGAAAATCAAGAGGGCAGTGCCTGTAGCTCAGTGGGTGGGGTGCAGACCATGTATACTGAGGCTGGTAGGTTCCAACCCTGTCCAGGCCATCTAAAACAACAAGGACAACTGCAACGACAACAACAACAACAAAAATAGCCAAGCATGGTGGTGGGCGCCTATAGTCCCAGGTACTTGGGAGGCCGAGGCAAGAGAATCACTTAAACCCAAGAGTTGGAGGTTGCTATGAACTGTGACGCCACAGCACTCTACTGAGGGCTACAGCTTGAGACTTTGCCTCAAAAAAGAAAGAAAGAAAAACAAAAATCAAGAAACACTTATTTTCCACAAGAAGATAGATTTATCTATAAAACCCAGTATTTTAAACCCATTGCATTCTGAGATTACTAGATTCTTTGTTCATAAATCTGTAACTATACCTGAATTAAAAATTATTGCCTTTAAATATATTCATCTTCCCCATCTCATTTTTTTTTTTAATCTTCCTTCTCTTTACTTTGTCTTCCTCTCAAGTTGTTAACTTCTCTCCTCAACTCTATGACTAACTTTCATTAGGTTCTAATATTAAAGGAGGGAGGAATAAAAATATCGAGACATAAGGGACTTGGAAAACAACTATATTCAAATTATAATTTTATATTTAAAAAAGAAAAATTTTCTTATAACAGAAACTCAGAAAATAAAGTGCACTAAAATTGTCTTGGTTAGCAGCTACGGTTACAAGGTTTTGAATCTCTCACTTCTCTCACTTCTTTAACTTACTTTAATACAGCCTAATACTATATTGAACTGCTATTTCTGAAAACACCAACAGTAACTTTAGAAGCCAATGGGGAGCTTCTGAAAGTGAAAGGAGGTGCTATTAAAAATTACACAGGGAAAACAGACATAAATCAAAGCTGTCCAACCAAAAGGTATGGTCCTAGTAAGAACCAATCATAACAAACCCTCTTATGTTTTGTTACATTTGTTACATCACAAAAGTTGTACTTCCTTAAAAACTTCAAAATATACAAGCATTTTTAATTCTTTACTGACCCCAAATAACTTACATTTCTACAGCTAACAACTGTGATGTGTAGCTTTTTAGTCTTTTTCTCTGCACTTACCTGTGTATAACGTTCTCTGGCAGTAGCTGCTACATAAATGAAATCACATGTATTCTTTTTGTGTATTTTATGGTATTGTGTCTTATATATATACTATGTCTTGCTCTTTCATGTAAAAAGACTTAAGAATTTCCTAAAGAAGGACATCTAATGTTACTTCATGCTTTTACATGGGTGCCTAATATTCTAGGGTAAGGGCAGGCCATAATCTTAACTATCCCAATGATGTATACTCAGATTATGTCCAGGTTTCCTTCACATATTTCCTCCTTTGGAGGGATGATCCTGTAATATTTTCTATGAACCTACAGTAATATATTTCTCTATTTTAGATATATAAAAATACAACTTCTGGTTCAGAGTTATACACATTTTAAATTGATAGATATTGCTAAACTTTTCTTCCAAGAAGATAAAGCTATTTATATTCTGTTCAGTAATATATAAGTACCTACTTTCTAGTTTTACACTCTTATTAAGGTTTTCCAATTTTTTCCATTTTTACTAGCAAAGATTTCTTATAAATTATGTCTCACTGATGTTTTAATTTAAACTTCTCAGATTTGCATTCTTTCCCATTTTCTACCAGGTTATCTTTTTCAATTGTATTTATAGATAATATTTTGTCTATTACATGTCAAATATTTGACTCCAGTCTACTGCTTGCCTTTTTAATAGCATCTATGTTTGATGTCTCACTTAAAAGACCTTCTCCACCTTCCAAAATTTTTAAATTTACTTCTAAAACTTGTTTTTTTTTTTTTTGAGACAGAGCCTCAAGCTATCCCCTTGGGTAGAGTGCCATGGCATCACAGCTCACAGCAACCTCCAACTCCTGGGCTCAAGTGAGTCTCCTGCCTCTGCTTCCCAAGTAGCTGGGACCACAGGCACCAGCCACAACGCCTGGCTATTTTTTGGTTGCAGCCATCATTGTTGTTTGGCGGGCCTGGGCTGGATTTGAACCCGCCACCTTAGGTGTATGTGGCTGGCGCCTTAGCCACTTGAGCCACAGGTGCCGAGCCTACTTTTAAAACTTGTTAAACTTTTTTAAATAGATAATTTATACCTAGAATATAGTTTTGAAAGTATCATGAAGTACCTAGTTATCTTTACTCAAACTAGGTAAGACAAGTGTCCCACACCACTTAGACTAGACTTACTAGTTTATCACATATCTTCTCCTGAATTATTTTATCTGTTCCTTTGACCAACATGCCTATTTCTAATACAAATTTTCATTATTTTAATAATTTGCAATTTTATAATATGTTTTTATTTTTGATGGGTATGCTTCCCTTTGCTATATTTCTTTTTGAAATTTACTCGGTCATTCTTTGCATGTCCCTTTCCCAATATTTGAACCATCAGTTTATCAAATTCCATTTTTAAAAACCTATTGAATTTCTCATAAGAACATCATTGACTTTATAGACTAATTTGATGAAAATTGCCATTTTTATAGCATGAAGTTGACAGATTCAGAAATACAGTACTCTTCTATTCATTCTCATCTTTAGTTTTCTTCATATAGCTATTCCACATTTTAAAAATTTCTAAAGAATTGGGTGGTGCCTGTGGCTCAAAAGGGTAGGGCGCAGGCTCCATATGCCAGAGTTGGTGGGTTCAAACCTAGCCCCAACCAAAAAAATAAAAACTTCTAAAGAATTTTATAGTTTAGGCTTCTGGTTTTTAATTACTGTACTTCATAGTGGCTATTGTGAGTTTAGCCTTATAGCCTTTGGTTTACTGAAATAATTTTTTGTTCCTTTTTTTTCTTTTCAGTCAGGGTATTATTCTGTTGCTTGGACTATAGTGCAGTGGCACCATTATAACTCACTGTACTCAAACGATCTGAACTCAAACGATCCTCCTGGCTCAGCCTCCCAAAGTGGTGGGATTACAGACGTGAGACACTGTGCTTAGCGTGACATAGTTTTTTTAATTCTAATCATTTCAGTGAACTATCCTGTATTTTCTAAGTAAGCAATCACATCAACCATAAATAATAACAGTGACATATTTCTCCCCTAGTATTTAGAGGTTATCATTTTTCTTTTTCTTTTTCTTTTTTTTTTTTTTTTTTAAGACAGAGCCTCAAGCTGTCCCCCTGGGTAGAGTGCCATAGCATCATAGCTCACAGCGACCTCCAATTCCTGGGCTTAAGCGAGTCCCCTGCCTCTACCTCCCAAGAAGCTGGGACCACAGACACCTGCCACAACGCCCGACTATTTTTTGGTTGCAGCCATCATTGTTGTTTGGTGGGCCAGGCTGGATTCGAACCCACCACCTTAGGTATATGTGGCTGATGCCTTAGCCACTTGAGCCACAGGCACCGAGCCATTATTTTTGTTTCTTAATGTCCTAAGATAGTGATTCTCAACTAGTATTCCCAGTATGCTCTGAGAAGACCTTAGGTGCGCTGTGAAAAATTTTAAAGGCCATTCATTAAACTATTTTCAAAAGAAGTTTAACTACAGGTTCAAGTGTGAAATGAGATTAAAAAAAAAAAAAAGGATGGAAAACACTGGGCTAAGTCTTTGGAACTAATGTTATGTTCTACTTTTTTTTTATGTCCTACATGTTAATGAAACCCCTTCTAATATTTCACTGACATGTGATATAGGTTTCTGGTACAGACCCTATAGGTTTTTATCAATTGAGTTATTAGGAATGAAAAAAGAAGTTTAGAAAATGGGGGAATTTTTAGCATTAAAGAGATAATCAGACAGTTTTACCTTTCAATCTATTAGTATAGTGAATTACATTAATATGTTTCCTAATACTGAACCATCATTACATTTTTAGATTCAGCATATCAGAACTGGTATGATTTAACAATTAACAGCCCAAGCTCTGGAGTCAGAATGCATGGGTTCAAATTCTAGATCCTGTATGATCTTAGACATGTTATTTAACTAATCTGTACTTCAGTTTCATCATTTAAAAAATGGTGATAATAGTGTCTATCACAAGTATTGTTTTAAGGATTAAGTAAACTGATACTCTTAAAGTTGTCTGGAACCATACCCAGAACCTAAAAAAGTGTTTAATCTGTGTTAACTACATTATTTACTGAGTGTCTTGTATTTGCCAGGCACAGAGAATGCAGCATTGCAGCGATGGCAAACTAAGCCCTATGGGCCAAATCTGGCTGCCGTCTATATTTGTAAATAAAGTTTAATTGGAATGCAGTCACTCCCATTGTTTACAATTTATCTGTGGCTGTTTTTTGCTCCAACAGCATAGTTTAAGTAGTTGCAACAGAGCCTACATGGCCCCAAATGTCTAAAATATTTACTATCTGCTCCTATATCAAAAAAATTGCAGACCCCAGTAGTACTACTCAAACTTAGGAAGAAATTCATAGTCCAACAGCTAAAATAGGTAAGTAAAAAAATAAATATGCTGCAACAGGATATGTAGAAATAATGCAGATAATCTGTGGGTATTATGGAAACATGGCAGTTATGTACTAAAAGGAAGATTCACGAAACTGAAAAGAGGCAAGAGAAAGCTTTTTTATTTACTTTTATTTAAAAATGTTTATTTCCAAGTAATTATCTCTCATCCTAGTCGTGAATTCCTAGAGGGAAGGGAGTAGAGTATGACATTTATTTTTGTAACATTCTAAGTATCTAAGACATTTTAACTTTTCAGCAAATGGTAACAAATAAATGAATGCTGAGAAGATGAAGAAGATACCTGAATAAAAATGACCAGATATGTCTTTCAAAGTAATATCCTATGGTAAGCATTTTACCTGCCATGTTCAATGGGCTCTAGCTTTAATCCTTGTAACAGCCTATTCTAAGGGAAAGCTTAGAATTCTACTGTAAAATGAAGAAACCAAGTCTCATACAGGTGAAGTGGCATGCTTATGTTTATACACAGCCAGTATAGGAAGGAGCCAACAAACAAAATTACCCTCATCTAACGTTCAAACTTGTGTTCTTTTACACTTTACTACAAAGTTGGAAAGTAGTAGGAAATGAGAAGTAGTAAGTGGATATCAACAGAGTGTGAACCATCAAAGACAGAGGAGATTATAACTAATTCCATAGTAACTGTGGTGTGATTTTAATTTTTAGAATTGAGATATTAGCCTGGGAATAGCCTAAAAGATGGTTAGAAGGACAGTTTCCCCTACATTTTACTTAAACACTACTTCTGATACCACATGCATGAGGACAGTTTTAATAAGATTCAAGTGATAAAAAGATCAAACTGGAGGTATACTATAGCATTTAAGGAATAATGATTTGAAGTATCAGAAATAGCTGGTTCTAACAGTTACTAAAGAAACAAAAATGTACTTCATAAACTATTATAGTAATATGTTTTTAAAAAGTATATATTGCAAATGAAAATAGTACATAAAAAAATCAAGCTGTAAAAACAAAGCCATAATGAGAATGGTTGTCTTAAGAAAACCAAAAAATCTAGAAAATTTAAACATAATGAAATCATAAATTACAAACTATTTTCACTTTTCTTTTTAAGCAAATCATAAGACTAATTTTAAAGTAAACAAAATGACTATGCCTCCAAACTAGACCTCAGCAAGTTGTTGCATAGGTCTACTTCTGTAAAACAAAGCATATAACTACTTCTTACAGTATAGTCTAAAAATGTACCAAACTATACATCTGTTTAGAATTCCTAGAGAAGTTGGAAATTTTTTTTTGTCTCCTAAATTATGTCACTATACATTTACTGAAAGAAACTACTGTATATACATAGATCAATTAAAGTAACCCCTCACTAGGAAAGTAGATATTGAAGAAATCACATAACTTTTGAAAGTACTCTGTTCAAATAAGTATTAAAATGTGGATTATGAGGAAGAAAAGCAGAAAAAAAACCCAGCTCAATATTTCTGAAAGAGGTTGATTAACACACAATCTAATTTGTCAAATTTAGATGAATTTACACCAAAGTTTATTTTAAAGAATACATAACACTTGGTTTGTATTTCTAGCAAATGGCACATAAGCGATCCCAAGAAGTGAAGGAGGAACAGATTTAGAAGGCAATCAGAAGTAAAGTTTCATCTGTAAAATGAGTACCACCACCTCTCTAGCAGGTTTGTGTAGGATTTTAAAAATAATGACGTATAGGGCCTAAAATCCAATGAGGGTTCAAGTAGATCTTATTACTATAGTTACAGAAATAGTCTTCTGTAGAAAAACATAGTTTTGTTTCTGTAGAAAAAACATGTTTTTTCTGTAGAAAAAAAGAAAAGCATAAGGAATGCATATTTTGCATATTTTTACCCAATTATGGAAAGAACAGCTGAAGTTGTCTAAAATAGAAGTTTCTCTTACAAAAAGGGACAGAGGCATTGGATATGAACTGTACTGAAAGATGAATAACAATGCCAAGTTTTCTTTGCCAAGAAAGCAGTTAAAACTTTTGGGTAAACTAAATGTTTACTGGAAACATACTATGTTTATAGAACTTTGGGGGATAAAGTTTGAACTCAAGATTTCTGTTCTCTTTTGTTTATAAAAAAAGGATGCATTTCTTCCCATATGATAGTATTAATGTAAAGTATATGGTACATACTTTAATCCTTATGGTTTCCAACATCTCTTTGGCTTTTCACAGTATTTGTGAGGAAAATAAGATAGATTATTATTCTTCATTTTAAGGACTAGAAAACCAAGATTGGAAAAAACTAACCTGAAATTGTACAGCTAATAAGTGGTGAAATTGTAACTAAGAGATTTAGACTTTTGAGTTACCATTCAAGGAACTTGATCTCTTATTTTGCAAACAAGAGCAGCTGGAATGGAGGCTGTTTCAAGCACTGAAAGAAGGGAGAGGGCATGAATTTCTCCTTAAAGCAAAATTTAAAAAGTAATAATGGGTAGCCATTTATGAAGGCTGAAATTTAGTTTCAAAGGTTTATATTGACTTAAAACTTAATATTGTATATACACTTAACAAAGCATGAAAAATTAACAATAAATAAAAGTACAAAGCTTTGTGGTTTTTTTGTTTTAAAGTTTTTAATAGAAAAAAAGAACTATCACTGATTCTACTCAGACAGCACCCTATCTTAAACATCTTTACTTATTCTAATACTTAATACTAGCCCTGTTATACAGAATATATTTACTAACACCCGCTGAATGAAAGAATGCTTTTATGCTATATTCTTGTTTTTTTGATGCCACAAAATATAGAGGAACCCCAATCTGTTGATTTATAGACCCATAACCTGAAGCTCCACTATTCACCTGGTAGGGGTACATGAACAACAGTGTGAAGGAAAAAGAATTGCCTTAGAAATACACATTTGTAAATTTAAAAACTTCAAAGACATGCTTCATGTAAATGAATTTTCAAAATAATTTTCAAAATAATTTTCAAAATAAGTTATGATTTAAATAATAAATATCATTTATCTTAAAATAATCTTAGTGGAAATATTTTTAAAGAGATTTCTAGGTCCTTTTCCCACTCCTTAATCTGCACAACTCAAGTTCATTAATGCAAATATCAGTTATTAGACTATTCTGTAACACAGTGACTCTCCTTGGAGTTAGAGCAGGATGTCCCACTGTTTGTCTCTTCACTGTCTCATCCTAGACTCCTCTGAAAAACAAGGTTCCCTACTGCTTGCTTCCTGGTTGTCACTCAGAGGAGAGCAGCAGCACTGTAGGGAAGGGACCAGCTGTAGTTTAAAAAAAAAGAATGTAAAAGGAGCATAGGCAGTTGGTACACATAACCTTACACAAATTCTAAATCAAGCCACGGTATAGCTATTTTCACCCCTGTAAGGCCTTGCTCAAAGGCTTTTCTTCTTTCACTTCCTTGTTCTGAGACCTATTCTAGGCTCTTGTTAGAGGTTTGGCCACAAAATAACAGCTATAGTAGTAGTTATTCCTGTATGTTTTCTTTTTGTATAACATAAAGAAAATATGTGTGACAGTCACAAAATATACCAAATAACCATGTAGACAAAACGATAGAAGATACTTCACATTATGTGCTATATGGACAATTACTTAGCTAATTATTAGCCAGGAGTCAGCAGACTAGGCCTGCTGGCCAAATTCAGTTCACAGATGGCTTGTTTTGGCCCTTGAGCTAAGAATGGTTTTTATGTTTTTAAAACATTGTAAAAACAAACAAACAATAAAGAATATTCACTGGAGACTATACATGGCCTAAAAGGCCTAAAATATTTATCATTTAATTCTCTACAAAAAAAGTTTGCTGACCCCTGACCTAAGCTATATAAACCAACACATATAAATTATCTCTTATACAAAATACTTAAGCTATTAGGATGTCAAAATAGATGTATAGTTCTTTCAGTGATAGGTTTCTAATGATAGAGCCAAACTGTCTTGTCCAGCCTCTTCTGACCACGTCTTGTGTCTTAGACAAAATCTCTACCTAACCTTCTTTTTTCCTTCCTCCTAACACTTGTCCTTGGATGCTCTCAGAGTGGTCTCTTTGCTACTACTTCCAACTCTGCCGTCAATCTCTTTTGGAATGTCTTTCCTTTTGCTGTCTAAATCCTTCTGACTTCCTCCAAATGCCTTTCAGGACTGTCCTAACTCTCACTGGCCTGCTTTCCTTCAAATTATAGTTGGTGCCACACAATTTGAGAATACCATCTCATACATTTTGCTTATGATTTCCTCTGTATAAGTTGAGTACCCCTAACTAGTTTGTAAACTACTTGAAGGAAAGAAAACATTAGATTGAATATCTCTTCATCCTGTGAGCACATGCCATCTCTTAAGTGCACTTCTCTACCTTGTAGAAAAAAAATAGCCTGAGGACTGGTAATGGATGACAAGCGACTGGAAATATCAAAAGATGACACCCATAAAGGAACATGTAGACCACAGGCTACACTGTGAACTTAGAAAGTATGTATTAAAGACAAGCAAAATCCAAATAGTGGGAGAACAGAAAGATAAGGAAAAGACATAAAAAGACCAATAAATAATTCTCTGAAGTAAGACCAAAGATGATAAGAAAATTATCAAAGCTCACAATACATGTAAAAGAACAGAATTTTCCTTTCAACACTATAGGCCACTAATTTCCTTTTAACAAGCACCTCTTGACATTGATACATATTGACCACCATATTGCTTGTTTTGCAACATGATAAACTGAAGCAGTAAAAGACAATGAAATAGACATGCACAGTATTCTAAATCCAAAGATTTAGAATTTATTTGCAATCTGCTTGAAATTATTAAAAAGGAACAAAAACAAAAACACCAAACATTTACTGATTACCTGGCTCATAAAATTGGCAATCATGTTTAAATTCCTATATGACTCGCAAAGATACCATCCAGACTCATTTTTATGGCAAAATGCAACAAGAACATTTAAAGAAAAAAAAAAAAACCCTCTTGGTTACTTGAGTCAATTATATTTTTAAAAAGTAGGAAAATTAAAAAAAACAAGCATATATTATACATGAGTCTAAACTAAAAAATGGACAAATCATAAATTAAATCCTTTTTACTTCAGTAAAATTACAAAAGACAATAAGAATATTAATCATGAATCACTCATGACCTCTTTTCTTTTTCTTTTTTGTAGATTTTATAAAATCAGCCCTTACCTATGTCTGGCTGGTCAGGGAAGAGGACAATTTTTTTCTTAATTAACAATAAAATATGCTTAATATTTCTTGTAGAAATTTGACAAGTAAAGTGTGATCATTAAATGTGTGGCAAAATAAATCAGCTCAATTACTCACATGAAGAGAGAAAGTAACCATTACACAGATGTCACGAAAAGAAGAATCTGTTTTTTCAAATATATAACATTAATTTGGGAGAATCAAATTACCCTCATAATTATACTTAACTGGGGCCAATGTTAACCAGGATTTTACTTTTCCTGGTTCAATCATTTCACATTCAGTGATTTGGAGAATTTAGACATGAGGGAAAAGGAGTGAATTCAGAAGCATACAGGTGGCTAAAGCTTGGGATAAAAAATTTTCCAGTTAACCAAGGCATGGAAAACTGACAGATGATCTATAAAGGGAAAGAAGAAAACAAAGAAAAATGTAATGTGACAGTGCTAAAAATTTTAAATATAAAACCTAGTATAAAAATTTTAACAGTATTTTTTCTATCAAATCATCATCCCTTCTTCTCACTAATTGGTATTATTAGTGATAGTAAGAATTATTAGCGGCCTGAAAATCTAAAAGCAAAATTTTACGTTATATTTTATAAAAAATGTTAAAAATCCCTCAGCACTGTTTTCTCTTAGGCCCACCATCTGTTTCAGTGAGCACTTTATCTCATTACTTAAGAGAAATTACTTCAACCAAGAAGGTGATCAAAAAGGTAAGGGACTCACTTCATTTGAACATTTTTAGGTGATTTAAAGAAAACTTACAAGATGGCAAGAAATATATAGTTAGCAAATACGCAAGAACAAAATATTTAGCCAAATACAAGATCAGAGCCATAAAACTCAATTTGTTTCTGCCTAACATATGGCTGAAACTCCAGAGTGACATATGTTTAGTACTGGTGCTGGTAACAGCATAGTGATAAAATATAACAGTAAGAGTTCAACTGTTATTTCATTTCTATGATACTGAAAAACACACACTTTGGTTTCAAGAAGTAAAAACACCACAGTAAGGAGCAAAATAACACATTGCTCAGTTTTAAAAGTCCATAGTTAACACATAACGAGGATTATACCAAAAAGAAATAAATCTTTGCCAGCCTGTGATTCTTAGCTAATAGATGGTCAGCCACAAAGCTACCCAAAGGAATCTGCGTACAATCTCACAAAAGAAAACGTCTGATTCACGATCCCTAGCGCCCCCAACAACCACTACACTCCCCCCCCTCTAAAATATCCCAAGGCTTTCGATGCTAACAGTTTCATAAAAGGGCTCAACAACTACATTCTTTGAAACAGCCCCCTTTCTAATCACAATCTGACGAAGAAATTATTTGTCCATTTTTCTTTACCTAACACATGACGTCCTTCCAAAGCCGTGTCAAAAGTTCTAAGCTCCAGGTTGTTAAATAGGGCGAGGACTGCAGCCTCGAGTCCACCTCCCGACCGAACAGGTGGTTAACTCACCCGGGGAGAGGAGCCACCAGGTACTGGCAGCAGCACACAGATCAAACAGAAGGGCGGGTTTTCGAGGTTTTAACCCCAGGATGAGCGGGGGAAACTCTCTGCAGAAAAGCATTCAAGTTCGGCAGCTGCCGGTGGTCACAGCGGAGGCGCGGCGGG
>NW_003852616.1:1858498-1861085 GCF_000181295.1 Otolemur garnettii
GGGCCGCCCGCCCCCTCGCCGCCGCCCTCGGGCTGGAAGGGGCCCCCGCAAGCGCGTCCCGGGGAGGCCCTGCCTCGGCAGGTGCCCGGCCGCTCGGCGGGTCCCGTCGCCCGGCCCGCTCCCCCTCTGCCCATAGCGGGGGACGAGGGGGGACGGGCTCCTCGACGGGGCTGAGCCCTGTCCGGCGCCCAGGCCCCCGGCCCCAGGCTAACGGTTTCCGCGGCGCCCGCTCGGGGGCGGGACGCGGCCGGGACAGCTCGATGTCCCCCGCCTTTCGCGGAGGGAGTGCCCGCGCTCTCACCTTCGACTCACGCCGTTCTGAGGCAGAGGAAGGCGGCTCCCCCGGCGCCTCTTCTTCGGGTTCCTGATCGTTCTCGCTCTACCTCAGCGGCACAGCCAGCTCTCGGGGTCGCCGTGGCCGTTGGCGCGCTGACTGTTGAGGTGTTTCCCGGCAGTGACGGCGCCGCCTCAGCCCCGCTCTTCGCTCCCTCTCCGAGTAGCTCCCGCTTTCTGTTTCACCCGAGGGACCACGAACGCCGCCGCCGCCATGCTTACTACGGAGCCGAGAGGAGGAGCCCGGCGTCGGCGCGCCCAGTGCGGCTGCGCGAGCCCCGCCGACGGCGCCCCCGGCCGGCCGAGCCCGGGAGCCCCCGCCCGGCGCCGCGGGTCTTTCCCGGGGACGCGAGTGGGCGCGGGGCCGCCCGCGCAGGGCGTCCGGACGCCGTGGTCCGGTTCCCGGGGCGCCCTCAGCCCCCCGGGCTCCGGCTCTGTCCTGAGGCCCGGCCGAGCCTAGCTCGGGATGGCATCCGCCGAGGCCAGGGTGGGAGCCCTCTCGGGAACCGGGAGTTGTTCGCGCTCCTCGGGTCCCTCGCTCAGCTCCCAGACCACATTTTAAGAGCCTACCCTGAGACGCTCGGGTCAGCCCCTTTCCGAAAGCACCGGGACTTAACCCTGGCAGGTGCTTTCAAGACACTCCCCCTAGGGCTAGGAAGCCGACCGAACCGGTCTTGGTTGGATGTTTCGAATCCCACATTCTGTGTTTAAAGCCCAGGATCTGGATAACAAGCAAAAATATTTGGAGTTTCAGTTCGATTGAAAACAGGGGGTGGGGGATTAATCTCTCGGTCTCTTCCCCCGCCAAATCTCGTGGAGACCCATCACCTTAATCTTTACGACAGACTTACAAGTGAACGCCGCGGACCCTCCTTCCACCCGAGGCTGCTGCGGGCGCCGCCGCGAGGCCTGCGGGCCGGCGGGGCTGCGGTCCTCGGCCGCCTCCACGGCAATGAGGAGGGGCGGCAGGATGGGGGTCGGAGCGGGTGACGGACGTGAACGAGCTCCTCGTCTGAACTTGACTTCTGATTATTAATTGTGCGGCCTTTTAAAACAGCGGTTTAGAAAACCATTTCAGGGAAATCTCTTTTGAAAGCACTTACTCTCTACATCCTTAAAGAACACAATGGTTAATGAAATCCTTTGTTGGTGACTGACCATCAAATGTGATCCCTGGCTGTGCCTTAAATCCCAGAGGATTGTGGAAGTATATAGAATTCTTATTTTTTGGTGCTCCCTTTTTTCTCTTTGGAATCTTCTCATCACCTTTTCTAGTCGCTGTCACTGCTCATCTTTTCATATGCCTCTTTATCCACTCTGATCCTTCCTCTTATTCTCTCTGTTTTACTGTTTAACTTTTACTCTTTTCTCTCTCAGGCTGCTTTTGTGGCTCCAGGTGATGACTGATCAGATGTTCATATCCACGGTCAGCTAAGGAGAGGTTCCTTTTCTTCTGGTCAGTGAATAGAACAGTGACTCTCTCTGGACTGGTATCTTGAGAGATTTTCATTGCTTTTCACCATCAACATTTCTTTCTCTATGAGAGATGTTTCCTTTTCTTAACTTCCAGATTCAGCTCTATTCCAGATAAAATTCCTGACAAGCTCATCTTGGAATAACTGAAGTATAACTGTTTATTTTTTTAAAGTATGTTTTATCAGAATGTGGGTGAACTGAGTGGCTTTTCCATATTGTTGCCCGGGTCTAGTTGGTCAGAGACTAAGCTAGTGGTTTCCAAACTGAACTCTAAGCTAGTAAGTTCCAAAACTTCCTGCTCAGGAGCTTTTTAAAAATACAGAATCTTGCAATCTACCCCTGAAGATTCTGATTCGTTTGCTCTGAGGGGAGGGCAAGAAATGGCATTTTTTAAAAAACCATATATTTAAAGAATACGTTTTTGGCATACTTACATGTACAGGCAGAGTTGAAGGAGACTAACAGATAATTTAAGAATGTCATTGAAGTAGACCTGGAGATTGTGGTCAACAATATGCAGTGCTGTCAGGTTGAGTCAAGTAAAGACAGCGATTTATGTCTGGTGGAGAGAGTAAAACATACATCTAATGATCCTAGCCGGTATGAGTTCTCTGGGAACACATGGAGGGACAAGAATGTTCTCTCTGAACAAGTTACTTCTCAGCTTTTCATTTTCCTTATCAATTAAATAAGGATCATTTTTACTCCTCACCTGTCTTGATATCTCAATAATATACAACACTTTGACCACCATGATATCTCAATAATATACAACACT
>NW_003852616.1:1863524-1874832 GCF_000181295.1 Otolemur garnettii
TGATATCTCAATAATATACAACACTCTGACCACCATTCTTTCTTAAACATTTCTTCTTCTTTCTTTGGCACCGCATTTTCTTGTTTTTCTTCCTATTTTGCTGGACATTGCTTCTCTGATTCCTTTGCCAATTCTCACTCTTTCCCCAAGCTCTTAAATATAAGGGAACCTAAGTAATAAGTTTTAGATTCTTTTATTTTAGGTTATTTTCATTACAAACCCTTGGCCTAAGAAACATCATTCACACCAGTGGCTTTAGCTACCATCTATATGCCGGTGATTTCTATATATGTGCCTCCAGCCTGGATTCTTCTAAATTCCACATCTGATATCAAGTCCTTTCCTAACTTACCCACTTACTATCTCAAAGTTACAAAATTTAATTCATGTTTATGAATACTTCTTGCTTTCCATATCCCTCCTCTATCCAGTTGTTGAAATCAAACTTCTAGTAGTCATCCCTAAAATCTCCCTCATCACCCCCTTCTCCGTGTTGTAGTACTAACCCCTGGCAATTTTGTTTCTAAAATGTCTTTAATTGGTCTACTTTTTTTTTCTTTCTTTTCTTTTCTTTTCTTTTCTTTTTTTTTTTTGAAACAGACTCTTTGTTGCCCTTGGTAGAGTACCGTGATGTCACAGCTCATAGCAACTTCCAACTCCTGGGCTTAGACGATTCTCTTGCCTCAGCCTCCTGAGTAGCTGGGATGACGGGCACCCACCACAACGCCGGGCGATTTTCGTTGCAGTTTGGTGGGGGCCACGTTTGAACCTGCCACCCTCAGCATATGGTGCCTGCGCCCTACCCACTGAGCCATAGGCGCCACCCTTGCCTACTTTTTTTCAGTCACCACCAGTCTTATATGGTCTCACTGCATGCAATCTGGGCACTGCCATTTATTCTCCACTTTGCAGCCAAAATGATCTTTCAAAAAGTAAGTAATACTACGTCACTTCTCCCATGAAACTCCTCAACAACTTCATAGTATTCTATGCTGAGACCAGAGTTCTTAAGGTGGCCTAGGAAATCCTGTGAGGGATTTCCCTGCTTGCCTTTTCCAATCCCCTCTCACACCACTTACCCTTTGCTTTCCAGACAGACAACTACCTGGCCTTCTTTTTTCTTAAGAGTACTGTGATCTCAACAGCCACAGGCTTTTGACACATGATGTTCTCTATTTTAGCTGTCTTATCTCTTACTGGTCCTTCAGGTCTCAGCTTGAAAGGGACATACTTGGGAAAAACATTTCTGACTTCCAAGATAAGTTTAAGACGCCCTATTGTCAGCTGTCCTACAGCTATGTGCCTTCCCCTCTTACTACTTACCACATCGCATGAATTTATTTTTAGTGTGTATGACTACTGGGTTAATGTCTGTTGCTCCTGCATTAGGATGGAGACCATGCCTATTTTGGCTTGCACAGTGCCTCACACACAGAAGATGCCCAATAAATATTTCTTGAATATTGTTCTTTTAGGTTCTTTTCAGGACTCTAAAAGGTTCTTGGATTGGGGAATTAGGCAATTATTGATCATTTTCAATAGAGCAATCTTCTGTATGACTGCTGGAAAGAGATATAGGAATGTCTTAGGAGACTTTTCTCCATGAGACTGGAGTATTTCTGTGCATCTGTGGACAGAGGCAGTAATATCTTTTGTTCTAGACTATCTTCTCAAGGATGTTTGTTTAGCAAACAGCCTTGGAAAATGGTGATAATGCCAAACACCAGAGCAGAGGGCACATTTGTTTACCATCAAATATCATAAAAATATGTCTTCTTCTGGGCTAAAGGTTGAATTGAGCAGGTTTTCTTGCAGCACATTACATTAATAAAAGATGGGGGGGGTTTACAAGCGTAGGGCTCCTCAGTGGTGACACAAACCCATTATAGCTGCAACTTCCACCTGAGCCACTCCATGTTGCCCCAGGGGAGACCTGGGAAGAAAGAGAGCTGACTGAACATAACATTGGTGCCACTTGCTGTGCTGCGAGTGATATAGCCTTTCCACCCAAAAGACCCACGTCTCTTCCTGCAACCATGAAACTGTAGCAGGTTAAGTGATTAGTTTCCAAGGAGAACAAAATTTCAGATCCTTCACAGGTGCAGAAAAGTATGATGAATTGAAGAGAGAGAAGATCAGAAGTCAAACAGCAAGGGGCTACCATTTAGGAAGTTTAGGGAAAACGTTTGATAATGAAGAGGCA
Organism: Otolemur garnettii; assembly: GCF_000181295.1. Taxonomy (NCBI): domain Eukaryota; kingdom Metazoa; phylum Chordata; class Mammalia; order Primates; family Galagidae; genus Otolemur; species Otolemur garnettii. Next base: position 1,865,728 of record NW_003852616.1, read on the forward strand.
AGAAATGGGATGGCAGACTGAGGTGGAAGGGATGTCTTGGCTCAATTCCCTGAACAACGCTGGGGCCTCAACTCTGACCAGAGCCAGAGGGAAGACAATTGCTGTTGTCCCTGTCTTTGGCTGTGGGACGGGTGGGAGTATGGAAGAGAAGAGGGAGGTGGAAGTGGTTGACTTCCAGTGGTTTGCCAGTTAGAGCAGCCAGAAGCATTTGTCTCTGAGAAGTGTAAGGGGAGGAGAGAGAGGTTTGGAGTCCAGTAAGTCTGGGCTCTATTACTAACTGACTGATCTTGGGCATATTATCCAACTGTTCTGGGCCTCAGTTCCTCATTGTAAACTAAGAATAAAATACCTATTTTGCAGGATTAAATAACATAATGCATGAAAATGCCTGGCATATTCCTGGTACTCAATGAATAACTAGTGTGTCCTGGCTAATTGTGACTTGGTGGGGTTTGGGAAACCTAGTACCTTCTTCCACATTTCTGGGGATACTTGAGAAGGAACTTGACTAGGGTTAACACACAATCCAAATTCCTGATCCTACTGCCATCTCCATTTCTTACTGTACTTTCCAGTGGTTGGAACAGCTTCTTCCAGAAAAGCAAAGGAAAGAAGACGCAGAGTAGGAACCAACTTAACTTTGAATGTTGGCTATTCCTACCACAGAGAACTTCTCAAAGCCATCATTCTCTTTAGGCTACCCCTTACTTCTTTGTTTTGTGGTTCGTTACTCTAACAAGAATCATCTCCACATTTTCAGGAATTTTGGGAAATTCAGGAAAACCCTAAAACTACCTTCCTTCAAATCCACTAAGGATACTTTCCAAATTCTTGTTATTATTACTCAAAGCAATTCAGCTATTTGTTTTCTGTCCTCATTTTTATCCAGTAATAGCCTTGGAAGACTTATCTTGATTTTTCAAAACCAAGAAGGTCCATTAAAGTGATTTCTTAAACCAAAGAGTGACTCTGTACTAGAGAAGTAATTCTTAAACTTTGGCATGAATAAAAATCACCTGTGGTGCTTGTTTAAGATACCTTGGTTCTAATACATGACCCCTACTCACCCCAGAATTTTAGGAATTCAGGAATCTGCATTTTATAGGCACCCCAAGAGATTCTGATGAAGGTAGTCTCTGGGCCATACTTTAAGCATCTTAAACAAGAGTCAACTTTCACAAATAAGATTTTTTTTCTCTCTGTAACATAAACTAGGATTGACTCAAATGTCAAGAAAATTTCTCATGTATTTTTCATGTCTTTTATATTGTTTCTTCTTTATAAAGAAACCAATTAGTGAAGACCAAGGAATTTCTTAATCACAAAATGATAATCCTGATTGTCTAAATTTGTCAATGTTAATGATATGGTTTCAAAGGAATGCTGTTGTGGACAATCTTACTGACAAAAAGGGAAAAGTCTTATTTGATTAGTGAATAGTTTCCCAATCCGAAGGGGCTATATAATAATAGATTATAAGGATTTTCTCTAGGTTGAAAAAATAAAGTTTCTATATTTGTCTTTTAGACTGTCAACAGCTCTTTGATGGTCTGTACCACTTTAGGAGGCTTTGATAACAGTTCTGGGGTTGAACACACTGCAATCATTATCCAGCATAACCAGATGACATATGAATCAATTTTAAAGACAGAAGAAGGAGATAGGCATCTATAAGGATAATGAGGCAGAAGATGACTTGGGATTTAAAAAATTATCCCCAAACTATCTGGCTTCTTTTCCCCTCAAAGAAGCAAATTTCAAAACCAGAGCACTTTAATAAGATACCAATGAGATTTTTAATCTGGACAAAATAAAAATAAAATTTAAATAAATTAGGAAATGAAAATTCAGATAATCTAAATTCAGTTTTAATTCACCAACTTGAGAAAGTTCTTCCTGAAATTTCAGAGGTAAATGTTTAAACCAAATTGCATTTTATCTTTGTATAAGTTGGTTTTGTTATTTTGAAATGCATTTTATAGGCACTCCAAGAGATTCTGATGAAGGTAGTCTATGGGCTGTACTTCAAGCATCTTAAATGTAAAATGAATCAGGCATAGCTTAAATAAGGATGGTGATGTGTAGTTGTGAGATAAAGACTTTTAATAAAATAAATGCTAATTTTATTTCTTATTTCAAATTTTTACCTTCAAAGTTTTTAAAAAATCAAGGTACGTCTGAACTTTGATCCTATTTTTAAGGGCTATTTCCAGTACTATTTTATTGCAAAGATAAAACCTAAAATAATTACTACTAATAATTATAATTACTAAAAGAAAGTAAAATAGAGCCTTATTTAAAAATTATGAAATATGACTTGACTAAATAACACTCAACTTCAAATTAGAGAAGCTAAAGATGTAAGCCCACTTTCCTAAGCTGTAGCAGGCTAAGAGAAAAAAATAGAATGGAAGGAGAAGTCTCAGAGGAGATTCTATACTCTTTCCCCATCCATACTCAAATTTCTTCCGGATTACTCTAAGAATCCCCAGGGATTTGCTTCCTATTCATTGCCTTGATTCCTTTGCTTGTAGAAAAAGAGCTCTCTAAGAATTAGTCCTCTAATTCATTCACTGTCTTCTTTCTCTAGACTAAGTTATTTTCTCTTATTGCTTCCAAAGGCAACACACCACTCCCATTGCAGCCCTGTCCATGCTAAGGCTTCCCACTCCTGGCTTTCACGGCACCAATGCCTGTACCAAGAACCAATTTTCAACAGGTATCATTTGTTGCAATTGTCTTCTGTTCTAAAAGTCCCATGTGCATCCCAGCAAAGCACTTAATTATATAATTTGTGTGAAGCCCCAGGATTCAAACAAGAGTTCATTGAATAGACAGCATGTTCCACTGACCCTTTTACTCTAACATTGGACAGTTTATCTTAAAGCAAACTTTTCATATCTCCTTTCATTTAGGATGAATTTCTTTTCCCTCCTCTGTAAGTAGTTTTGCCCTACCAGGTTTATAAGTGTGCCCAAACATGCTCAAATTCTAGGGCAATAATCCAGTGTCATCTCTCTTTATGGCTACCAGCACCAGCCAGGTAAGCACCCTTGTTGGCATAACCACCAGCCGTATGACGTCAATTTCTGAGACCTGAGTATTAACTACACAAAGCCTCTTTTCTCTAAGCAACCAGGTTTTTCCACTTAGTCCCCTGGCCCTCCAGCCCTGCAGGTGGCACCTGCTTCCCTCAGCATCCTCCTTTTGCTCTTTCAGGCTTCCAAAATATATGAGACTAATTCCTTAAATGAAATGCCTAGCATAGTTTCTGATCTCCAAAGTCCTAACCAGGACTTGGACTAATAGATTTTAACCAGATAGATTTAAAATGTCTGGTTCGGGAAATAAAATACACTTGTGCCAAAAAGATATACAAAGATGTAACATTTGAAATGAACAGCTCAGATAAAATTTGCCATATGGGCTCAAAATGGCATGTGTTCAGTTGCTATGAGATAATCAAAGATTGTTATTGTGCTTTTATTTAATAGTCAAAACAACATTGTTATCAAAATACTGTTCTGTAGATGAGAAATGTTGTTCTGAGAGGTAAATCTTGTGTTCACATTTATACAACTAAGAAAGTGGCAGATGTAGAGTTCATACTCATGTCTTGTGACTCTGACCAAGATTCTTGGGTTGGCCAAACTGTACCTAGATTTCTGAATCTTCTGCTAGACCCATCTGTACACTTTCTTGTTAAGTCCAGTTTTAGCAAAGATCTCTGCTAATTCAGTTTAAGAAGAACCGCCATGCTTGATATCTGATCAACCTTGATAATCTGACCAGATTTCTCATTCTCCACCATCACCTGTGTGATGTCTCAACATCCTGATCTTAAAAAAAAAGATTTGCTTAGCAAAAATTCTGTTAGGTCTGGTTGGCCAGAATCCTCCTTACGCCTGATATTTCCTCTTAGTAATTTTTTATTCACTGACCCCTCACACTGATCCTTGGCTATAAATTCCTACTTGCTCATGCTGTATCGGGAATTGAGCCTAATCTACCTGCCCTACTGCAAGATTTCATTGTAGTGATCCCTGTACTTATTGTGATTGTCCTAAATAAAGTCTTTCTTACCATACTTTAACAAGCGTCATCGAATATTTTTTTCTTTAGTAACTCTAACATATTCTTTCCATTATTCCTTGTTGGTTTAGAAGGGGTGATATCTGAAGTGAATCTTGAAGACTAGACTTTAAATAGAATGGTCACAGTAGAGCACTGTAATAGGAAAGACAGTTAACAAAGGCATAAAAATGGGAACATGCCAAGTACACCTAGAGGTAAGAAACAAGCCAGGACAAAAGTTTGAGATGGAAGGTATGAAGACACAGGACAGGAAAAGAAGTTTGGGCCAGATTAAGAAGAATTTTGATTGCTACACAAGGAATTTAAGAACAACTTATTTTTCATAAAGGGTCAAGGAAGTCAAATGGCAGAAGTTAAAAAGCTATTTGGTTTTGTTGATTAATGGTCCTTTTTATTGTTATTTGTCAAGCCACTGTTCTTACCAAAGATATTTTAAATCACCAATCCTTTAAGGCACAACAAAAAAAATCCCTTATAAATTTCTGCCATTAAACCAACTGATTAGAAAAGAAATTTTAATGTTGCACAAATTAAACAACATAAAAAATAGTCATCAAACAAGCAAAAAACTGTATAAGAAAAGAATGGATTTTTATCACAGAAAAAAGGACTATTCTTTGCTTTAAGATAAATCAAAGTTATCTACACTACTATGAGAAATGAAATAAGAACTTTTTATAGAAAGGTATTATTATTTGGCTAATACATCTTTTGGAGATAAAATGAAGAAATATTAAAACAACAAGCCAAATAACACTAAATTGAGAGATGCTGGTAAAGTGGGCCACCCACCAACCTGTGGGTGAACTATTACATTCTGTTACAAACCTCTCCTTGAAGCAATTGGATTCAGACACATTGTAGGTTACACAGACTTTTTCAGGGTAGCAGAGAAATTGGACTGTCATTTATAACTTTGTTTCCATGGCAAAATGTCTTTGCAAGTTCTAAACAGCAGACTTTCAAATTAACTTTTGGAATATAACCCATTTGCAACTTGGGGACTGCCTGTGCTTTGAATGTAGATTGCCTATTAAACCAGAACTTTAACTCCACTGAATCTCAGAGGATTTCAAACTAGTTAGTACCTTTCTTTCAAATCCAATACTTTATTTGGGAAAAGAATATTAAGGAAAAAAATCCACCTAGTGTGCAGAAAAGACATATTCAATAACTTTTTCCCACTAAAAGTCTAATTACAAGGAAGCAAACATTTGTCTATGGGAAAAAAAAATTTTTGTCTATAACAATTTGAAAGTACCTGAGTATTTATAACATTTTATCATGGAAGGTAGGATTTCTTTATCATCTTTTTGCAAATAGTTTGACTCTATACTATAAAAGTAATGGAAAGAATTGAGTTGATTAACCTTAAAATGCCTACCTAATTCTCTTATTCATAATGACATTTGGATCTTGTGGGTGAAATTTTTCTAGAACAGAATTGTAAAGATTGTTGTAGTAATGTTCCATTCAATAGCATGCCAAAAGTTGCAGGCAAGGACCTATCAATGATGCCTGGTGTTAAAAATGGTCTCTTTTCAAGAGCCTGAAATGCTTATTGATCAGGAAAAGAATGTAAAACACCTGATTGGATTTCCAGTTAATTTTACTCTTTCGTATAACTTCTTATTTCCTCTTTAACAAGACAGTAATTGAAATACATACAGACCGATAAAAATAACAGATAATAAGAAATCTCTTTCTCTTCCATCAACTCATACCATACTTTCTTGAAGACTTTAGTTAAGCACATTAAATTCAAAACTGGTAGGTTTGGGAGGTGCGTTATATCTCCTGGCCTCTAATGCAGCATCCCCTCAGAGATCTCAATTACCAAAATTGCCCCCTCACATTTTAGCACTGTCCTCTTTTCAGACTATTAATAATCTCTTAATTGGAGTTCTTAATGTGGGGTCCACAGAGACCACTGTGATTTCAGGAGGTTCATGAACTTGGAAGGAGAAACAACAAACATATGCTTTCATGTTCAATATGGCATACATGTTGACTAAGAATATTGGATTTAAAGTAGTTCTAAAGAGAACATGTACTAAAATTGTACGGTCCTCACAGATTACCAGGGCTACTCAATTGCAGCTTCTCTAGGTTTTATGGAAATGGTACATAACAACAGTGGCTTGGGAGGTACTTTGGGGAAAATATAATGAAATGTAAGGGATACATGGATCCTTCCCTCAAAGCATTTACAATCCAGCTCAGGAGGGCAAATATGGTCAGACAGCAAAATAACCAGTAAGAATTCTGTCTTATATTCATGTCTTATATACAGGTGCCATAGGAGTTAAAGAATGAGAGCTATTTCACTGTAGGCCACTGCGTCCTAGAAAGTTCCTAGAAGGGGTGACATTCATTCCATCCTTGGTGGTAGGGAGGGAGTCTTAAAGGCACACAACAGGAAAAATGCCTTTCCTGTTTCAAAGGAGTTCACTGAATTAGGAACTCTTTACCTATTACACCCTTGAAGATGTTTTTCCTGCCTTATGATTTAAACACTTTCTCTCTCTCTCTTTCAAAGAAGGAAAACAAATATTACTTTATTTTTTAGTCAAATATAAAATCTGGAATACTTTTTATTACAAAGTCTTTAAGAATAAGATGTACAATGACTACAGGAAATTTATCATGTAGTAATTTGTATTTATACTTGTTTTTTCATATATGCATAGGTATGATAAATCCTACTTTTAAATTCTGTCAGTTTAATATGTATAGGTTTCATATTTAATGATTTTTTTTTGTTTCTGGTTAATATGAAGATACAAACGATCAGGTTACAATGTTTGCATTTGTTAGGTAAAGTCCCTATTGTAGCTGTGTCCTGCACCCAGGAGGTGTGCCATGTACCCTTACATTAGGCCCACTAGGTAGGAGTATACCCATCCCCCTCCCTGCTGCCCTCTCCCACTTCCTTCCTGCCACTTCCCTCTGTCCCCTCTTCCTTCCCCCCAACTTGAATTGAATTGAGTTTTTCTCTTGTGTGGGTATGTATTTGTTGTCTATGGGCTTCATGTTAGTATTGAGTACACACATTGGATACTTGCTTTTACATTCTTGTGAAGAATGTGTTTCAACTCCATCTTGGTTAATACAAAAGATGTAAAGTCTCCATCTTTTTATGTCTGAATAGTTTTCCATGGAATACATACACCATAGCTTGTTAATCCATTCATGGGTTGGTAGGCACTTAGCTCTTTTACACATCTTAGTGATTGTAAATTGAGCTGAGATGAACAATCTAGTGCAAATGTCCTCATGATAAAATGACTTTTTTTCTTCTGGGTAGATGCCTAGTAATGGGATTGAGGGATCAAATGGAAGGTCTATTTTGAGTTCTTCAAGGATTCTCCATACTTCTCTCCAAAGAGGCTATATTAGTTTGCAGTCCCACCAACAGTGTAAAAGTGTTCCCTTCTCTCCACATCTGTCCCAGCATCTGTAGCTTTGAGACTTTATGATGGAGGCTATTCTCACTGGGGTTAGGTGATATCTCAGGGTGGTTTTGATTTGCATTTCTCTGACGATTAGGGATGATGAGCATTTTTTCATGTTTGTTAGCCATTCATCTGTCTTTCTCAAAGAAAGTTCTGTTCGTATCTCTTGCCCAGTGATAGATGGATTGTTTGTTCTTTTTTTGTTGATTAGTATGAGTTTTTTGTAGATTCTAGTTATCAACCCTGCATCAGATTTGTAACATGCAAATGTCTTTTCTCATTCTTATTTAATGATATTTTAAGTGACTATTTTCAGTGATGAATTATTCAAGATGAATAATTAATTTTTAGGCACTTAGATTGGAATCAAATATTTTAGTATTATCAGAGATTATAAATAACTTTTAAATTTTTGAAAAAAATCAACACAATTCAGTGAAATGGTGGATGTATTTTTATTATAATGTTGTCATTATAGATGTGTTACCTTGGGAATTGTCCTATGGTTTTTAATCACTTTATAAAAAGTTCTTCTCCTGTTGTTAAATTACTTTTTAATAGTAAGAAGATTTATCTGAAGCTTTATACTATGTATGTTCCAGAAACTACACAGAAGTTTATTTTGGACCACCACAGTTAATGATATGGAGTAGTTTTCCTGTTTTTTTCTTCATTAGAAAAATGTTTAGAGATTTCTTATTTTGAAAATATGTTTGTTGAATTGAAGTTGACAACACTTTTTCTAAGAGGTGAAACTTACATTATATGAAATATTATATATGAGGTATTACAATTAATTTCTTAAGGGAGTTGAAAGGCTCAATTGGCATGAAAAATAAATACTTATATTAACTTGATCTACAGTCTGTTGTGAAATGGTACATTTATAAATGGAACAAGAGAAATCTGAGACTTTTTAAGGTTTTTATTTTCTAAAAACTTATTTAAATCTTCCTTCCATGTATTAGTATTAATTTCTTATAATATTAGAAGTTAAAAGAGTCCAACTCAGGGAACAAGAAGAAGGGTTCTCAGGCTTTTTTGTTTCTTTAATTAAGTACCTTTTCAGCTCCTAGCACAATACTATTCAGACATCATATTCTCAGTCATAGTTGCTGAATAAATAAGCACATGAATAAAGAATAAGGAAGATTCAGTGGAAAAATTAGTAAAATTTGGTTAACACATACTAGTAAAATTCTGCTAAAATTAAAACTAAACCATTTTGTTTATGAATAAATAATTTTAATTTTTTAAAAATCAAGTTGCCTAATTTAAATGCAGCATGCTATTTCTCATTTATCAATACATTCATTGCATCTTAGCGTATAACTGCTGTAAGATTTAAACTTCCAGGCTCGGCACCTGTGGCTCAAGCAGCTAAGGCGCCAGCCACATACACCCAAGGTGGTGGGTTCGAATCCCCAGCCCAGGCCTGCCAAACAACAATGATGGCTGCAACCAGAAAATAGCCGGGCGTTGTGGCAGGCGCCTGTAGTCCCAGCTACTTGGGAGGCTGAGGCAGGAGACTCGCTTGAGCCCAGGAGTTGGAGGT
>NW_003852616.1:1875067-1925412 GCF_000181295.1 Otolemur garnettii
GAGCCCAGGAGTTGGAGGTTGTTGTGAGCTGTGATGCCACGGCACTCTACCCAGGGGGACAGTTTGAGGCTCTGTCTCAAAAAAAAAAAAAAAAAAAAAGATTCCAATATTTCACTCTTTAAAAACAAAGAACTAATAAAAATTATGAGTCCACTGTCACAATCAGTAAGGTGGATTTGAAATTCATTAATTTTGTAAATTTTCCTTGTGTTTCTTTTCTAATTTTTTTCTTGCAGTGGACATATATTCCTTTTGTAATAAGAAACAAGAATATTAAATTTTATTGAAAAATATAGTGGATCTTAAAGGATATAAAAAGGTTCAGGATTTTAATTGATCACTCACATATGTGGTTTAGAGTGATTATAGACCAGTTTTTTCCTCCTTATTTTTCATTTTCACCACACTTTAAAATGTGACATTTAACAATTTAGTTGGGTTGGAGGTAAGGGGTTCTCCTGCCCTGCTAGGAACTGATTCTAATAGGTAGTTACTGTATTTAAAACTCTTTGAAGAAGAAAGGTGTTATTTAAGTATTAAGTATTGTTATGAATATCCTGTCTTTTAAAAGCTCAAAGGGAAGACAAAAGGACCTGTCTTTATTAGTATTTCAAATTAAACTGGAAAGGATAAATTATTTGTAAACCATCCTTCCTACATGCCCCCACTGCCTCTACCTTGGATTTGATTTTAGTCAAATTTATGCTAGGAGAGAGATGTGAATCCAACCTGTAATTTTCCTTTTGATGCCAATAAACATGCTTATTACAGGGTTTTCCTGAATGTTTGTACACACAACTTTGGAGAAATGTGTTTGCTGCTGCTAAACAAGTTTAACATCAGTCTCATAAGCAGTATCACTTGCCCAACAAAATTAAGGGATAAACAAGGATGTGTGGCCATTCAGTTTCGGTCTCAAAAAGTGTTGTGTTAAGTCCCTTAACTGTGATATTGTAGCATAGATTTGTCTGGGAATAATAATCATTCCTGGAAGAGTCATCAAAGACACTTTTGGAGATTGGTTACTAGGAGGTTTTATATTTTTTTTCAGGAATTAGCACCAGTCTTAATAAAATCGCTAGTTAACTTAACTGAATTATCATGAAGTCAATTTTTATGATTTGTATTTCAACCTCCTGAGTGATAATTCCAAAGTCATCTAGCTTTAAGGTGGCCAAAGAACTCATGATTTTGTATAATTGATATATATATATGTATATATATATATATATTTTTTTTTGGAGTCAGAGTCTCACTGTGTTGTCCTCGGTAGAGTGCTATGGCGTCACAGCTCACGGCAATCTTAAACTCCTGGGCTTAAGCAATTCTCTTGCCTCAGCCCCCAAATAGCTGGGACTACAGGCGCCCACCACAATGCCCAGCTATTTTTTTGGTTGTAGTTGTCATTTTTGTTTGGCAGGCCCAGGCTGGGTTTGAACCCACCAGCTCTGGTGTATGTGGCTGGCGCCCTAGCTGCTGAGCTACAGGTGCCAAGCCTATAATTGATATTTTTGAGTAATTCAAACTGAGTTTCAAATGATATTAAGAAATCCCAAATAATAGCTTCCAATATCTGTTACAAGAATAATTATTCAAAGAAAGAGTATGTCTAAACAGATTAGAGACTCAACTAAGGCTATCATGAATTTAGACTGGATAATTAGAGGATATGAGTTTTGGCCCAGTGAGATGTGTTTTGAATTCAACACTAGTTATTTTTGGTAGAGGGTAGAGTCTGAATATTTCAAATGAAATGGCATGGTGTTAAATTACCTGTTCTAAAATGAGCACTTCTTTCTATTTGCAATAGTTTATTTTAGAAGTACAGAGAAAAAATTAAAATTTAGACTGTGCACTAAATTGTAAGTATGAAATCTCGTCTTTAATTACTTGGGGAATGATGGATATTCAGGGGACTATTTTGCCTCTATCTATATCAATGTATAGATTTTATAAGACCAAACTTCTTGCCTCATCACAAAGGTGGAGTTTCATTCCAAAATATAATTTCCTTCTGAATATATGTGAACTGAAATAGCAGGCATTTAAACTGAAAGCCTGAACTTACTGTACACTGGTAACTTTGCAGTTGTAATACAGCAGGCTCAAATTAAGTGTTTATTGCATCTGTCCAGAGGGATGGTGCAGAGCCTGATGACGTCACTTGGCTTATCTAGAGAATCTGTTACACTATGCTGTTCTCACCTCGGAGCCCTATCAAGATGTTTGGGACAATCATCTTCAATTATCAAACTTAGTTTTTTGATCACAGAATATAAATGTAAGCTTAAGGAATAATACCAATGTCATCTTAATTTGGGAGGCCTAGTCTTAGAATAACTTGGGGGTTAGGAGCAACTTCTATTAAAATTAAAAGGCACTCTTGGGCGGTGCCTGTGGCTCAAAGGAGTAGGGCGCTGGCCGCATATGCTGGAGGTGGCGGATTCAAACCCAGCCCCGGCCAAAAACCGCAAAAAAAAAAAAAAAGAAAAGAAAAAGGCACTCTCCTAATCACGGCCCCATGTTTGGTTCCCTTTGAGATTCTCTTTCTCAGAAATAACACTTCTGTTCCCCAGCTTCTTGGCATCGTGGCTGCTGTCAGTTCACATGGTCATGTTCGCTAGATGTAGTGCTCTGCTACAGAGCACTGCGGGGACCAAGGACCACGCCTTCTAAGAGGAAGCTTGTGGCTGAGGATTGGCTGACATGGGCAAGAAGGCCCAGCCCCTTTACCTCATCTTGGCGACTCTGAGGGGTCATCCCAGCCCCAGAGTTCCTTGTAGGATTGGCTAAGGGTCAACTCCCCTGGTGCCAACTATCTTCCTCACTGCCTTACGGGTGTATCTCCTGTGAGCATCCTCTGTATGAACATTTGCAATCAACAAATCTACGCCTATTTTCAGGAAAACTCAAACTCAGTGCCACTATGGGCTATGTAATGACAGACACATGGCTATATAGATTGGCTTTCTGGTCAAAAATACTGCTACCACCACCCTGCCTGAGGGGTTTTCAATATTGCCATTGCTGAACCATTTCCTTAAATTTGTCCTAAAAACATGATATGTAGGAAAGTTTACATTTTAATGAATATATGAGTTTTCCAACAGAAAACGAAATAGAAGAGGATAAAATTGGATGAGCTATAGGAAAAGGAGAGGGGAGAAAAAGACCTTATGTAACATGATTGGGAGACGTTCACTGTGGGGTTCCTTGAGCCAACTGGTGTTGTATTTGTGTGTGGATAAGGGAGGAATAGGGTCCAAGGGGTACCTGGAGTCAGTGGGGCGCCTTTGGAAGAAGCTATTAAAATGTTTGCTTTAAGATGACTGTAAAATGAAGCTGCTGTAGACCATCACTGCCTGCCCATACAGGTAAGTTTCTCTTTGGAACTCTTCCCCCTCTCCTTTTGGTGCTAAATCTTATTTCATTATGTGTCATTTAAGTTTTTGACAGCAGCGTGTCTTTTCTCATATTTCTTTTGAATGGCTTATAGTATTAACATAAAACTATGCCTACAACGGGGGTATGTTAAATATCTGGAATAAATGAATGAATGAATGAATGAATAAATAGGTGAATGTAAGTTGGAAAGAATACCAAGTCGGGGGGGGGGAAGGCATTGGGGATCCAAAATAATCCATGGTTTCAGAAACTATTTAAAATATGAGATTTAATACAATGTTTTTGTAGAGGAAGCAATGCATAGATATATTTTTATGTTGGCTGAATCCAAATGACATTTCGAGATGGAATTTATAATCCCAAATTGTTGGGGTTTTAAACATTTTATTATGAGATAATAGGCTTCTGGTAATTTCGGTACATGTAACAGTGTAGGGAGAGCAAAGAGACCTACTGGATGGTCACACGTGTCATGCGGACTCTCAGCCAGCCTCGGCTTCTGTTTGTTCAGGGTGCGGAGTTACAGGAGCCTCCTCCTCCTGCTGAACACAGGGTTCTGCCTTGTCACAGAGAACAAAGATGAGGCTGCCGGGCACTTCTGTGTCCAGAGGCCTAAATGGCTGTAAAATGACTCCATTTTCACATGAAATAACAGGGCTCCTATTTCTCTTGGACAAAGTCTTGGTACATTCCTTTCTTTCCCTTAATCCCACTGACCAAAATATTCAGGTAAAACATTTCTAGGAATACTCTGAAATGAGGATAATAACCATTTCTTTATACCATACTGCACTTTTCTAGGAAAGATAATTTCTTTAACTGACGCCTATTTAGAGCACTCTGTAGTTACCCTTTCCAAGCCAAATACCTAACTAAGAAAATTAAAATCATTCTGTGTGTATACATAAAATAAAACCTGTGAGCTTAATCCTTTAGCATGTGATTACCTAAAACAATGTAAATGTGCAATGGGTGTAACATTGAGCCAATTAATGGTCTTTCTCTGGAAGGTTAAGGCGTTTTCGTTTGCTGCCCCCTTCTTGCTTTGGTCTTGCCATACCCTCGAGCTGGACTGTGGTGGTGTTACTCATCTGAAAGAGGCAAGCTATTTTTAAACAGGCATATTTAAATGAAATCTATGCTGAAAGTTATTAATAATTTACAGTAGTAAGAATGTAATTACTTAGAAACATCAGTTAACCTGAAATGTATTTATCTCAGTCTGTAGTTAGGAAAAACCAGCAAGTTACAGAAAAAGCTGTTGATGTTAGTGACTGAGTATCACAAACAACTTCCACGGAAAAAGTTTTCTTCAGGAAAAGAATGTGTCCTATTTAGCCCATGAACAAATACATGATTGAATTCCTTAAGTTCTACCCCATAAAACATGACTGAAATGATTTTGTCCAAGAAAAATTTCAAGAATTCTCTCATGGAATATATATATATAGAGAGAGAGATAAAATGGTTTTCCAATGAACTCACAATATAATTCAAGGTATTAAATAGATTAATGTTTTGTTTGGAATTAGGAAATATGAGCTAGTTATCTTTTGGAGGACATATTTTAAAAATAACTTTAGTTTCAAAGACTTATGTGAAACCATTTTTTCCCTCTGAAGATAATTAGGTACTAAGAACATTTAAGTAAAATAAATAAGTACACAAGTAGAATGAAATAAAACAAAGCAAAATATCATTAGCATTAGAGGATAATTTTGTCTTACTTTATGGGAGAGACAGAGAGAGGAGAGACCTCATCCAAATAATTGAGATATAAATTGCACATTTTTGTATAAACTGTAAGGGGACTTTGAATTTGACCAATAGTATTAAAATTCAATGCTACCTATAAGGATCAATAACTAGAATTGTATTTATGTCAAAATGCCCATAACCAGATTTAATTTCTCAAACTGATGCAAAGTAAACTCAACAAAAAGTTGTTAGATTTATGCTATTCTTGACAGATTTCACTAGGAGATAAATAATAGAAATAATACAAGAATAATCAATAAATGTCTAATTGCATCTGAATGTTTTTACACCTTGAACAAAATAGTGAACTAAGAAACCCAAATTTGCAGTTTGAAAATGGAAACTATTCTAAGATTTTGGTAGAATGACTAACAAACTGATAGATTTGAATTTTTGAGAATTTCCCTTTTAAAGAAAGGAGAGACCACATTTGTATCCTCACATAGTAGATTATACCTGTGCAGATAAAGGAAGTAAACAGACAGCAAAGAATTTTTGCTTGGTTCTGAGTGACAGAAGGCATGTGTGCTGTTTAACTTCTACACTTTAATCAAATGAGCAATTAAGATGGCTGTAACCTAGAATTGAACTCTAATTTACCAAAAGTCCTCGATTTTTGCTTATGTGATTGCTCAGAGTTTAAGAATGTCATTTTATTTTATTCTTTTTAGAGAATAAAAATCTTTATCACCCTCAGTAGAGTGCTGTGGCATCACAGCTCACAGCAACCTCCAACTTCTGGGCTTAGGTGATTCTCCTGCCTCAGGCTCCCTGGCAGCTGGGACTACAGGTGCCTGCCACAACGTCTGGCTATTTTTTTTTATTGCAGTTTGGCCAGGCTGGGTTTGAACCTGCCACCCTTGGTATATGGGGCTGGTGCCCTACCCACTGAGCCACAAGTATACTTGGGTGCCCAAGTATGTCGTTTTAATGAGAAGTAAATGATGTTGCTTCCCTTCATTATGATCTATAAAGTGCTTTGCATCACTATTAGTTGCAATCTGGTGATAGTTTCCTTTGCTCTGTGTCTTTCTACCTTATCTGTCTTTAATGTGATAGCTCTGGCCAGCTGCTGTGGTCTGCTGCATTGTGTGGTGGGTAGACTAACTTTGAGATTGGAGTCTGAATTGAAAACAGTTTTTCCATTAGAAAGAAACAAGGGTGCCACAGCAACTTCTGGATCAGATTATTAAACACAGTTGTGGTTACCCAGGGACATCTAGTGTTAAACTCTTTTGTGGCCAATGTCACTTAAAAGATTAGTATGCTAAAATATTTCCTTTTGAAGACATATTCTGAATTATAACATCTCCCAATCTGTGTCATTAATTCCTTCTAACGGTCAGCACCGTGACTGACTTACCACACTTACATCTTTGCAGATGATAATGAGATTTAAACTTTATTCACTGTTAAACATGAGTACTATCAGCATGCTGTATCCTCTTTGGGAAACTAGGAACCCAAAGATGGAATGATATGTCTTGAGTTTTTTCTTTCAACTCCCATTTTACATGCCACCTTACCAATTTGACATGCAACACGGTTTATGAAGTGAAGGAGTAGGGACGCAAGGCTGATGTCTGTGATGGAAAGGGAAGCCTTTTTCTCTTAAAGCAAGCAAAAGGAAATGCAAAAACGGTACTACTGAACTCATAAACTTACAACTTACTGGTAGATTTGTATCTTCATCTCAGGATGATGATTGTAAGGTATTGCAAGACAATCAATAAAAGATTCATTTCTATTTCCTGTACTCTATTTACTCAGAAAATCACACACATGTAAGCTCCCAAGTCATTATCTTCTCCCAAATCTTCATTCTGTCATGATCCTAACTTAGATAATGACTCCAGCACCATGTAGGACCCAGGTTACCACCCCCAGTATCAGTCCTCTAGGCTTGCTAAATTTGCTGGCCTCTTCTACCCTCACTGCCGTTGCGGTGGTCTGGGTCTTTGTCATCTCCGTCCTGGATTACTGCACAGACTTAGGATCTCCTAGTTGGTCCCCTTTTTGTCTAAGCCTCACCCTTTAGTGAGAACTCAAGTCACACATTTGTCTTTTTAAGACACAAATGTAATCGTGTCCTTTCCTGTTTTAGACCCTCCGATGGTCCCTCATTTATGATAGAATGGAGCCCTTCACACGCCCTTCTCATTCTGTCTTTTTATTTTCATTTCTTGCCTGTTGTCAACACACTCAGGTCACATAATATGCCCTTTGTGCCTCTCTGCCCTTATGTGCATGAAATGCCTTTCTCCTTGTTTTGAGGTCAGATGTTCAGGTATCACGGCCTCTAATTATTTGGCTGTTTTCTCCAGGTACAGCACATTGCACTCTTTTCTGTGTTTCTGGAATACTTTGTACATGTTTCTAATTTAATTAATTATTTTATTTTTTAAATTATTTGATTACATTTTGTTTTTCTTTTTCTACATTCTAAGCTACTGGAAGGTGGGGTTATCTTATTTATCTCTGTATCTCCAGGCTTGGCACACTCATCCAGAGTTGCCACTCAATGAATGTTTGATGAATGAAGAAACCCGAGTTGATATGTTCCTGCAGTTTATTTATTAGGTTTGCATGGAATTCGGTAACATCAGTGATATGCTGGCTATGTGCAATATTGATAGCAATACCATAACCAGAAATTTCTTAGTATTTTATGCGCTACAGGGGAAAGCCATGGGTATATGTCTAATTTGATTGCATTCTGGAGATGAAGTTGTATAATTCCCCAAAATACTGGGTGAGAAAATTGTACATGGCTCAGGAGAACAATGTATTCTTTGACATTAGCAATGAAAACTTTCAAAATAAAAATATAAATTCTTCTCACCTCTGGGCTGTTTTTCCTGCTCTCTTCCCTGTAAGAGATCACATTTTTCTGTCTGTGCACATAATATTTTTAGAGTACTTTGCTGTTAGGAAGCATTCCGCAACCTCTGGTTAACCTAATTAGATTTCAGTGTTCTTATCTGTATAATGAGGCTAATGGTCCTAGGCTGTTCTCCCAGGGATGTTTGATTAAATATGCCTCTTGACATTGCACAGGCCCTGCATACATCAGCAAGGATTTTCAAAATAAAATGTTCTATACGTACAGAAAGTTGTTTCATTTGGCTTTGTTTTAAAAGCAAGCATATTTCCAAGAGGAAACATTTGCAACATCAGCAAACATTTCAAATGAATCTAAGGTAAAAATTATTATGACTGCTGGGGTTGATAAAATAGGCAAGTATTTCAAAGCATCTCCACTCATAATTTTTAATGGGAGAAGCAAGGCTTGGTGGAATGTGAGATAACTTTTTTACTCCAAGATATCCCCATGTGGGTTGTACCTGCTTCACGTGCCTCCTTTGCCACTCTAGGTAGGAATAGAGCCCGGAATTCCTGATGTAATGCTTGCCCCAGTGGGTTTTCCTCTCATGTCCTGTGGCAACAAGGGCTGTAATGATCTCCTCCCAGGCAGAGCTAGATAAGCTTCCTTAGACAGGGTCTCTTTTCCAGCTCGGTTTTCTTATCCAGCAGATCTCTCCTTTCTATCACCTTTTAGGATTTTGATCAGTTTCTCTCTCAGCATTAAATGGATCCAGAGAAGCTCCAGGAAAAAGGGGGCAAGGAATGGAACCAAGAGGAAACGATGAATGAGCTGCATCCTGGGATGCTTCAGAGATGCTGGGAAGTGGCAGGGTGAATCTAGAATTCTTTTTAAATTATGGAATTATATTCCATCTCACATACTCCTATCATCTTTCTCCAGCCTGTCAGTTGCTAGTAGATGATTAAACAAATGCGTCCTTCACCTATTCAGTCTAGCCAGGGCAAACAGCATATGCAAAGGTTCTGACTCCAGGAACTGGGAAAATTGAGCTCTAGCCAAGCCCCTTTCCTTGCAGTCTGCTCCCATCTCTTGGTGTGCAAGTGAATTGCCTGGGAATCTTTTTAAACATTAAAGATTCTTTTTATTGAAGCATAATGTACATAAAGAAAAATGCATATATTATATAAGTGTAAACTTGATGAATTTTTATAGGTTGAACATACTCAGTACCTAGCTTTATTTAAAGGTTTTTGTTTTTGTTTCTAAGATTTAGCTTTCAGGAGTTCTTCATATGTTCACTAAATCAGAACCTCAAAGTTTTAGGCCCAAGAATCTATATTTTAAATAAATTCCTCAGGAGATTCATTTGCAGCCAGCTGGGCACCACGTTGTGTGTGTGAGGTACTGTATGGATCTCAGGGTCTATGACCTGGGTGGAGAGAAGAGATTAGCCAAGTCATGGCGCTCTGGAGGAAAGTGGAGGAAGGAATCCCCCTGATTTAGGAAGAGTTCCAGTGGTTGGTTGAGGAAGGAACACATGGCAAAAACTACAGGTGCCTTCTAACATTCATTTATCTTTTATTACTTAGTAATAGAACCCAAATTTTCAGTGATGCACATGGTTACCTAGAATTTACTAAATCTTGGCCTCCTTTGCAGTTAGGTATGGCCATGTAACTAAATTTTAGCCGATGGGATATATGTGGAAGAATCATCCATGACTTCCAGGAAGTCTTTAAAAGGGTTGAGGGGCATCTTCTTGACCCTTTTTCTTCTTGCTACCAAGTGGAATATAGAAGTGTTGGCTGGAGGTCAAGCAACCATTTTGATCCAGGTAGATGAGGGTCATATGTTAGGGATGGATGACAAAATGAAAAGCAAGAAGGAGTTTAGGTTCCTGTGAAAGTCCTTGTGGATTTCTATCAGTTCTGTGATACCAGTTCTAAACTTTTAACAAAATAACTACTATTAATTAATTTGAGTTTCCTAATACATGTACTATTGCTGAACCTAACACTAACTTATATGAAGAATTTCCTTCTTCTACATATGTTATGTTTGAAAGATCCCAATCAGAGGTGGTGATCTCTTAAGAATATAGTGTTCTATTATTTGCTTGCTTTTTCCCTCCCAGAAAACAACTGAGAGCAAGTTTGGATTTGGATAATCAATGCTCAGACAAGATTACTTGTTTAGTATTATACAATAGGTGCTTGCTTTCTTTATGTGGTTGGCCTCTTTCCATAGGTTTCATCTGGACCATGTTTTATCTGGAGCCTGGAACACTTTAGTGGGAATCTCTGGAGAATGCCTCACTCTGTGTAGACAAGTGTCAGCCTCAGCAAGTCACAGTTATAAGGAAGTCTATATTGGTCAGGGGCGAGTCTCCAGCCACACTGTGGGTCCAGCTGCTCCAGGCATGAAGTTGGCATAGGATAGGTGTGTGGACAGGCTTAAGCCAAGATAAGCAGGATTGGCCTTTCACTATAGCTCTAGTGCCAGTGGCAAGACATAAGTCAGTTATTGGGACAGGGCTGAGACAGGTTAGGCAAGAGCAGTAGTTCAGAGGGCATCAGAATGCCAGGACTAAATGACTCAGGTCTGCAGCAAGACCAATTTCATGGCTCTCCTGGCTGGGGCCAGGTTCCTAATGCACGTGTGCTATCTGCTTTGGTCAGAAACCAGATAGGACTGGAGCTATGGGCAAAATATACTGCTTTCTGAGGCAGAAATGGATAAGAGAATGGTCATCATCTGACTTTTTGCAAGTTACTTAAGCTCTCTGTATCTCAATTTCCTCATCTGTAAAACTGGAACTAATAATACCTACCTCATAGGTATTCTGTCATGGATTAAAGTAAAAAATTTCATGTGCAAGGAATTTACAAACCATGACGCATTACACAAATGTAAATTACTGTGACCGTCTGGGGAGAGAGGTGGCAGCAATTTAACTGCACAGAGCAAATCTCTATAGCATTTAAGATGAGACGACTATAATTCATTCATTTTAAATGAAAGGGGGTAGATTTATGGAGTCAGGACATAATTAGTAGATTTGTAATCTGGTCAGGAGTTGTGTATTGGAGAGATCTTGAATTCTTAACTTGAGAAAAATGCAAGTCTTTTAAAAAGATCATGTTGTCACAGCTTTGTTTGCTTTTTAATCCTTTCCTGGGTAATATGGTTTATCTTAGGAAGCCACGATGCAGAAAAGTACAGTTCGTGGTACACCAGAATCAAGAATGGCCATGTTGAGGGTTATCGAACATTGTGTGCTGTTCAAGACAATCATTAGGGATCAAATACAAGAGTCAAGGGTTTTTGCTTTTTGCCATAAAAGCAGCATTGGGGTATACAGGTTTGCAATTATTTTTGTTCTAATAAACTACATTTATAGGCAACAGGTGTGGCTGACATATTCTAAATTCTGTGAGGCTGTGCTTTCAAGCTGGCTCTAAAGGGATTTGGAAAGATTTATGAGCTTGAGTGACAGCCAGGGTGATTCTTGAAATTGACTTTTTAAGATGTCATTTTCGTGAATGACAGGTTATAGTTACTAAAAAATTTTTTTCCTAATAGTAAGGAGCTTGTCTTTAAGTAGCAGGCTATTTAATTGGGGGTGGGGGGAAGCTCATTATTTAACTAGAGATTGCTAAATTTTGGACATTCAGTGAATCTAATTGGCTTAGAATACATGGCCTGACTTCCTTAGCCTCTCAGAATCACTTCTTCCCACAGCCCAAGGCCAGGGGTTTCTTGAAACAGGGTTGCAGTCTACTTGGACTATTTAAAAAAGAATTTGTTCTTAATTAATGTCTTTCCTAACTATCACAATTACTTTGAAGACAAAGAAATCAGCTTTGCTTCAAAGAGAGAGGGGAGGGGAAAAAAGGAAATTTATTCCACGAGGTTGTCAAATGAGCTTCTCTTTCTTTGGCCTCCACTTTACCAGTCATCTTGCCCAGGGCCCCCCAGCCTGCTCCCCTCCACTAGGTAAATCAGGTAATCTTTACCCTCCTCTCAGATTTCAGAACAGTTAACTACTCTCCCAAAGGCTATCAGCATAGAATTTAAAATTTAGCATTTTTAGGGGGAATAAGAAAATTTTTTCTTTGATTTTTACTTACTGTTAAGTACAATATTGTAATAGCTTTAAAGAAATTTATTTTTTAGGTAGAAAGGCCACTAATTCTCCTTAGTATAACTGGTTTTTTTTTTTGTTTCATTGTTATTAATTCATTTGTTTATTTGACAGATGTTTATTGAGTCCTATAGACTGAGCTCTTGTCTAAACTCTGGGGAGTTAGGGAATAGACAAACCACCCTGACCTCATGGAGTTTTCATCTGAATATGGGGAGAGAGAAAATAAACTATTTATAAGTAGATAAATAGTGTGTCAAATAGTATTAGGTTCAAAGGAGAAAAATAAAACAGGGTAAGGAACAGAATATGGGTGTTGACGGGGAGAGCTATGATTTTCTTCCTATCTTCTTCCAAACATACACATTCATACCCTGTACGCTGGGAGACCATGCATTATTCCTTCTGAAAAAAAATGACAAAAACCTCCAAACCTCAAACAAAACAACAACAAAAACAACTAAGCAAAAAAATCAACTCTAAATATACATTTGGTGATGTGGTCTGGACTTTATTTTTCCATAACATTCATGACATTTAAGGCAACTAACGCTAGCAAGAGACTCTTAAATGGAGAAAATTGGAGGAAATAGGCATGGAAAGATAAGAAGGCCTCAAATAAAAGGGGAAATTGGCAAGGGACATTGGAGGAAAAAATTCTAGTTATTAAAATGTTTGCAGTCATACATCAAAGTCTAAGAATTTTTGGCAAGACTGGATTAGGGTAGAGAAACCCTGAGATAAAATTAGAAACAAATCAAGTAAGAGTAAAAGCAGTTTGCTGTTTAAAAGTTAATCTCAGCCAACCCCTGCATCGCTGATTGTTTGTTTAGGTTTTGGATTAAGTTCCTGGGTTAGTATTAGTTCCTTCTTGCACTGTCTTGTCATAGAAAACAGGCAAAGATTTATAAATGGAAAGCCCTGTTTACTGGAAATGATGGGACTATTTGCAGTATGAGAGAGAGAGGAACACTTGAACTGAAGAGTCTAAATCAGAGGATTCTAAGCTTTGCTTTTAGCTCTACCACCAATCTACTCCAGTTCTCTCTCTCCCTTTTAAAAACAAGTATACTTGCATATCACTATTTAAAAAAATTAATAGTTATATCATTATGTATGAAATTCAAGAGGCTCATTTACTACGGGCCACACAGGGACCAACAGAATACATTCAGCATCTGCAGTAGACATACTTGGATTTGAATTCAAGTTCTACCAGGTAGTCATCATTTGACATTAGGCCTCAATCTCCTTGGGCCTGTTTCCTAGCTGGTGAAACATTTCTGGTATTTAAAATGTTATATTCAAGGGCCTAAACATCTTTTAGATAGCCATCCGAAATTATCACCTTGTGGCTACAAAGTCACCTTGTAGGTCAAATGTCAGCAATTTCATGTGGTACCTCTTAGCATATAGTGGGTGCTCAATTAACAGTAGCCATCATTATTGCTATGTCTGTTTAGTATTTTAAAGATTTATTTGGGGGACAGTAGGTTACACTATATGGTACATCTCTTGGGGCAGGATACAATTATAAGAGGGACTTTATTAACAAATGCAATTGTCATAACCTAATTCTTTGTACCCTCAATGAACCTAAAACAATAAAAAAAAAGACAAAAAAAAGATTTATTTACTGAACATATAAAAATGGTCAGGTGTGCTGGCTCACACCTATAATCTCAGTATTCTGGGAGGATGAGGCGGGAGGATACTTTGAGCTCCAGAGTTCCAGACTAGGCTGAGCAAGAGCCAGATCCTGTCTCTACTAAAAATAGAAAACCTAGCTGGGTGTGGTGATAGGCACATGTAGTCCCAGCTATTCAGGAGGCTTAGGCAAGAGGATTACTTGAACCCAGTAGCTTGAGGTTGCTGTGAGCCAGGCTGATGCCATAGCACTGTAGCCTGGGCAGCAGAGTGAAATTCTGTCTCAAAAAGAAGGAAACAAAGAAAAAGAAAATGTAAAAACATTTATGTATTGATGAAGACCTTGAGATGCCCAACGGATGGTCATATAAAGTGCTTTATTCTTTTCTTTTTTAAAAAATAATAGCTTTATTGAAATGCAATTCACATCATAAAATCAATCCTGTGAGGCAGTGGTTCTTGGTATATTTGCAGAGTTGTGTCATCTTCTTCACTATCTATTTTCAGAATATTTCCATCACCTTCTAGCAGTCTTTCCTTGTTTCCCCTACCTTTTGGTTCTTGGCAGTTACTGATGTACCTTCTGTGTCTATGGATTTGCCCATTCTGGACATTTCATATAAATGGCATCATATAATATGTGGCCTTTTATAATGGACTTCTCTCACTTTGCATAATATTTGTAAGGTTTGCACATGTAGCATGAATCTGTCTTATATTCCTTTTTATGGCTGAATAATATTTCAGTTATATAGGTAAGCCATATTTCCTGCATCTATGCATTAGTTGATGACCATTTGGATTGTTTCCATTTTTTGACTCTAATAATGATGCTGCTATGAACATTCACGTACAAATGTCTGTACAGACATATTCTTTCAATTCCCTTAGGAATGGAATTGCTGGATCATATGATAACCAGATGTTTAAAATTTTAAACAATTGCCAAACTATTTTCTTTATCCTAAACAGCAAAAAAGTGTTGGTAATTCCTGAGAGAAAATACAAGATGAATTTGGAAAATCTGTGCCAGAAAGGAAGAAAGTGCTGAAGTAAGGGAGGGATTGAGGGAAGGACAGAGGGACGGAGTTGACGGGGAATGTTGAAAGGACAGAGGAGCCAACTGAAAGAGTCACCAATGGCCAAATGTGGTATTGAATTACAACCCAAAGTATAAAATAAATACACATTAGTCCATCTTGATATGAATAAATAATGAAATAAGCAAATAAGTGAAAGAGATAAATCTTCCTGAAAGAAGACTTTCAAATAATATAAGTAGCTGCTCCTTCCTCCAGGAAGAAGAACTTAATTCCCTTGAGTGTGAGCTAAACATAGTGATTCACTTCTGAAGACTACAGTAAGGAAAGGGGAAAAATAATTACTTTATCAAAAACCTTGGCTATGCTACCTTAATCAAATAACCAAGGTTAACATCACCAGTTATGCTCATGTTGGTAGCGTGAAGTGAAGCAGTGTTCTTTCCTAAGATCTGTGGCCCCAATTTAATCTTGAGAAAACATCATATAAATGTAAACTAAAGGACAGTCTACAAAATCCTTACTAGCACTCCTCTAAACCATCAAGGTTATGAAAAACAAGGAAAGCCTGAAACACTGCTGCAGAGCAGAGGAAACTAAGAAGACTTGATGAATAAATGAAATGCTCCGTGGAAAGAAAGAGGAAAGTGGTGAAATCCCACTAAAATCTGGAGTATAGTTAATAGTAACGTGCCAATATTGAGTTTTAATTTTGACAAATGCATTACTCTAATGTAAGACGTTAGTGTTAGGACAAACTGCCTGAGGGGTATTCAGAAACTCTTTGTTCTACCTTTGTAGCTTTTTTTTTTTTTTTGAGACAGAGTCTGACTATATCAACTTCAATAGAGTGCTGTGACATCACAGCTTACAGCAACCTCAAACTCTTGAGCTTAAGCGACTCTCTTGCCTCAGTCTCCCAGGTACCTGGGACTACAGGTGCTCACCACGATGCCCGGCTATTTTTTTGTTGCAGTTGTCATCGTTGTTTAGCAGGCCCAAGCCGGGTTTGAATCCACCTGCCTTGGTGTATGTGACTGGTGCCCTAAACTCTGAGCTACGGGCTCTGAGGCATATCTTTGTAGTTTTACTATACATCTAAAATCATTCCAAAATAAAACATTTATTTAAAAAATCATGATTCTGGGCAATTGGCGGTAGGAGTGAGGACAATTGGCACAATTTCACCTACTGTGCACAATGTGAGAGTGTTCAGCACAGTCCCTGGGTGAAAGGCTCAACTACAACTTGAACTTTACCTTAGAATTAAAAACAATTTAGACTGCACATTTGTACCCTCATATTAATTTGAAATAAAAAAATTAATTCATATAAGTGTAAACAATGTATCTTAGTTGAGCTCTATTTGCCAAAATAAGATAATTTAGTGAAAAATATTTAGTGGGCATAGGTATTTCAGATAAAATAATTTGCTATGGAGAAGGAATGTTGAGATTTATCTAAACCAGTGGTCAACATGGCTTAAATTTACCAGGGAATTACTTATCTTTCTATCAAATGATCTAAAGTTACAAGGTTGGTTGGCTAAAGCAAGAGCAGCTACTGCAGCAACAAAGATTTTACAATTTGGTCCTGGGCACTGTGCACTTGAGCCCCAGTTCTCCCGTCTTCTGCAGATTACCTGATCTCTTTTCTTAAGCAGTATGAGCATTTACCAAATTAGTGAGTTATTGTTACACTCAGGAAGATATTAATTTACTTTGGCCTTATTTGCCTGAAGTTGCTAAAATATACTTTACATGTGCTTGTCCGTTGAGCTCATTCCTGGTCAGCTATCACATGAACAGTGATGTCTCCCAAATTCATATCCTCACCCCCTCTTGAGTTTTAGTCTTGTGTATCTGACTCTTTCCTGGACATAAATTGGCTATCCCATTGGTACCACAATGGAAAAAAAAACCATTGTCAAATTCATTATTGTTTTACCTTTCGTTTCCATTAAAATTGTTTCCATACCTAGTTTCCCTTCTTTAATTTTAATAATTATCTCACTCAGAGCCATAAAGAAACCTGGAATTCTGAGTGACTTCAAGTGGCACCCTGGTATAGCCTCTTCATTGATTTTTTTAAAATTTCAAATTAATATGACAGTATAAAAGTTCAGGCTATATTGTTTTTAATTCTAAGGAAAAGTTCAAGTTGTAGTGGAGCCCTTCACCCAGGGGGTATGCTGAACACCCTCACATTGTGCGTGTTAGGTGAGATCCTGTTAGTCGCCCTCTCCCTCTCCCTCCCTCGTCCCCCTCTCCCCTCCCCCTTGCTAGAAGACTCTATTTGTATTTTGTCTTTCATGTGGGCATGTAGTTGTTTGTGTATTGGCTTCATGTTAGTATTGAGCATTGGATATATTTTTTCCATTCTTGAGATAATTTACTAAGAAGAATGTGTTTCAACTTCATCCAGGTAAACATAAAAGATGTGAAGTCTCCATCTTTTCTTATGGCTGGATAGTACTCCATGGTGTACACAGTCCACAGTTTAATCAGAGTCAAAAATCAGGGAACAGTTTGCTAATCCTGCTCATTGATCTTTGATCTTGAACTTACACTTACTTGTTTTCTGTCCAGTCTCTCATTGAGCTAAATAGTAAATTGTTTAGGCTTTATAGACCACATGGTCTTTTTAACCACTCAACACAGCTGTTGTTGAGTAGCAAAAACAGCTACAGTAAATACATAAATAAATGGATGTAGCTATGATGCAATAAAACTTTATAAAAACAAGCAGTGGATTGGATGTGGCTAGTGACATATACTTTACCCATGCCTGATTTAAGCCTTGGCATTGGATGGGATTGCCTATGATAGTGGGCTGAGAAGGCCAGCGGGCTGTGGACAGAATCCTGTGGAATGTCAGTGTTAAAGGAATTGGCTTGGGAAGAGAACTCAGTGAAGGAGGATGAGTAGTCAGAGAGGTTGGGAGAAAATTAGAGCATAGGTGTGCCCTAAAAGTCAAAGTGGTGATATTTTTCACCATCATGGAATGCTATAGATGGATGTAATGAGATATGCTAAAATGTGAATGAATTTGGATGTAAGCCATCCTGAGACTGTGAGACTTTGTGACAGGGATGAACAGGAAACTGGGTGAAGCCCAGTCCCAGGGTCCAGAACCAGGCCATTCAAAGATGAAGGGAAGAAGGAGGAAGACTGAAGTTCTTAAGCAAAAACCTCCAGAGCTTGCTCAGAATTCACAAAATATCAGTTCAGGATAACGATTTTTTTTTTTCCTTCTGGAGTAGTGGGATCCTGAAATTAATGCCCTTTTTTCCTAAAAACATATGGACCTTGACTTCTCAGTTAGCCATCACTGTCTACTCTGGAAGCTGGAAATAGAATGTTTCTGGAAAGTTTGAAGTATTGGACAAAACCAACCAACCAACCATCCAGCCAACCCACCCACCCCTAACTCTGACCCACACTTTCTTCCCCAGTCCTATTCTCATGGGAGTAAGGAGGGTAATCAGACAATTCCATATAATGTATCTAAAAAATACTTTTTTGTGGTTATCATGACCATATTTGACATATTACAATTAGGTGGCTTATAATAACATATAGTTATGAAATTTAGTTTTAAGTGTTTTTACTTTTTTGACTATGAAAATACACCATTCATTGTCAATGTATCAAAAACTGAAGTAATCTCATCTGATTAATGGTTTTGTATATAAATTTTTCTTAACATAGATTTTAGAAGTAATTTTTAAAAGAAAGAGCTGAGACCATTCCATGGAAATCTTATGCCAAATATTGTATTCATCATTCACATCACCACATTTTTTGATTAAAAAATCTTGGCATGGAAATGCTGGCTTTTCCTTTCCCTTCTTTTCCTGTGGCCTTAGACGTCTAACTACCTTAGAAACATCTTGGAGCTCAAATTAACTTAAGAGACAGAGAAACCCCTGTGACCTGTCTATCTTCTTATACTGGGAATTCTACGAGGAAGTTCTTGGAAAACTTGAGAAGTGGATTAGGTTAACCATCCAAGTTTTACTTGAGAGTTGACGACAGAGAGACGGGCCTGTGACTGCTAATTTTGCCTTTTGATCAAGGGGAGTGAGTCTGGTCTGACTGATTTCACATAATTAGCCAGGTTCTCTGACCACTCCCCTTTCTTTTATTCTTTCCTGAGTGAATTTGTAATTTGCCTTTGGTTTCTGCTGTTAAAACAACAGATTGTGAAAGATCAAAGAGGATAATGACAAGGAGGAAGTGGCAAGTTAGTGACATTTTTTTAGAGGGAATAGTAACTTTACCCAGTGTGATTACCCAGAGGTCGTCTTCTGAGAAGTGACTATAGAAGAAATTCCAGCAACACACACTCCCAGGGGCCGTCCAAATACAATACCTATTCTTTAATTTTCATCCATCCATTAACATTTTACTGAGCATCTACTATATGTAAGATTTGGTAAAAGGAGAAGACCAGAATAATGGCTAAGAGATTGAGATTCTGAAGTTAATCAGATTTGTGTTTGAATCTTTACCACTCATAGTTATTGTGAATTAAATTGTGATACCCCAAAAGACAACGTTCATCTGAAACCTCAGAATGTATGACCTTACTTGTGTTTTTTTTTAATTTGTTGTTGTTTTTTCTTTTAAAAAAATTTTGAATAGATTTAGAGGGGACAAGTTGAATTCTGTTACATGTACATGTTGCATATAGGTATGTAATTCAAGGAAGCTTCCTGAGATGAGATCTTCCTGGATTTGAGTGGGCCCTAAATGCAATGGTGAGTGCCCTTAAAAGAGACAGAAAAAGAGAAAATAGAGACATAAAAAAAGGCCATGTGGAAACGAAGGCAAAGATTGGAATTATGGACCCCCCCAGGCCAAGGACAGTGGTTGTAGGCAGCCACAGGAAGCTAGGAGAGAGAGATGGAATCGCTGTTACTCAGAGCTCCAGACGGAGTAAATCTGCCAATATCTTTATTTTTGTATTTCTAGCCTCCAGGACAGTGAGAGAATAAATTTTTGTTGATTTAAGCTCACAAGTTTTTGGTAATTTGTTACAACAGCCCTAAGAAACTAACAAACTCCATGTGAGTCTTTGGGTTAACTAACTCTCCCATTTCAGTTTCTCCCTCTGTAAAATGAAGAGAGTAATATTACCTACTCAATAGAATTACTGTGGAGACTCACCCAGAAGAACAAAAATCATTTTGCCACAAAGACACTTGCACCAGAATGTTTATTTGCAGCTCAATTCATAACTGCCAAGCAACCCAAATGCCCATCAACCCATTAATGGATTAAAAACTGTGGCGTATGTATACCGTGGAGTACTTATTCAGCCACAGGAAAAGACGGAGACTTTATATCTTTTATGTTTACCTGGATGGAGCTGAAACATTTTCTTCTTAGTAAAATATCATGAGAATGGAAAAGAAAATATCTGACGTACTCAATACCAATATGAAACCAATATACAAACAACTACACACAGAAATGCAAAAACACAAATATAGTCTAACGGGGGGGGGAGGGGGGTGGGGAAAGAGGGAAGGTGATTTGTGGGTGGAGGGAGGGCAACTGGTGGAATCTCAACTAATGTGCACAATGTGAGGGTGTTCAGCATGCCCTCTGGGTGAAGGGCTCAACTACAACTTAAACTGTACCTTGGAAGTAAGAACAATGTAACCTAAAAATTTGTACTCTCATATTAATTAAAAAAAAAGATTTATTGTGGAGATTCAATGAGATAATACAGGTAAAGTGCTTAGTGCAAGATCTGTCACATGGTAAGGGCTCATGGCCGTTAATGATTATTAGTAAGGTGTATATGGTACTTACAAGTCAGGTACTTATAGGACAGGTTGAATTTCTAGTTTATCAATATTGTGATTATTTGAATAACTATCTCTCCTTATTTTTAACCTTTAAAAAGTGACAAAAAGGAAAGAGGAGGAATATTATGCAGATGAACATGAATTGTTCCCCGTGTTTGGATTGCAAGAACCACATGGGCCCCAGACCCTCTGCCCCTTTGGCAAGAGCATAATACATGTTCCTTGAGGGACTGCTGAGTCTTGGAGCAGTGAGGACTTGTAAATATTGTTTACAGATCCTAATGCACTTTTACCAAACTCGGTCACTTATGTCTCTCCACATTTAGGGAGATCCCAACAGTCCTCCAGGTGAAGGTGGATAGAAGAGGTGGGGGAAAAACCCCTCAACACCTTTAATCTTAAAATTGTCCTTAAAGAGCTACTTTTTCCTTTACTTAGGTCTTTAATATCATCTTCAATAACATGTTAATATTGTCTCCTTAAAGATTTTATAGCTTTTTGTTAGATTTATTCCTAAGTACTTTATTCTTTGCTATTGTAAGTTATTTCTATTTTCAAATTGTTTTCTAGTTTGCCAAGAAATTTTTTTTTTTTAGATGACTGGGTAAAGAATTTTGTCAAACGCCTTTACTATATCTAAATAAGGAGATTACATGTGTGTTCTTCTTGAATCAGTTAGTGGGATGAAATTCATTTCAAGATTTACTATTGGGTGGGACCTCTGGCTCAAAGGGGTAGGGCACCGGTCCCATGTGCCGGAGGTGGCGGGTTCAAACCCAGCCCTGGCCAAAAACTAAAAAAAAAAAAAAAAGATTTACTATTGATAAACCACCCTTCAATTCCTGAGATTTATCTAGTAGATACTTTGTTTATTCAATCACTAAAGTAATAATAGTGGATACCTGTTATGTTGCAGGGAGTATTTAAGTGTTGAGATACAATAATAAATAGAAAACCTCAGAAATCACTACCTTTATGGAGCTTGTATGCTAGCATTTTACATACCCCTGGATTCCATTTGTTAAATCTTATTTATATTTCTGCATCTATGGTTTTGAGTCTAAAATTGACTTGTAACTTCATTTTCTGGCATTTCCCTTACAAATGCTCAGTCATAAAACCCAACTGGAAGATGAGCTTGCCCATCTGTCCAGATTTGCTTTAGAGCTCCTCCTGCTATGGTCTCCACTCAAAGCGTACAGTCTTTTATGCGTCTGTAAGTGAATTGAAGTAACATACCAAAAAGTGATAAATGTTGTTTTTAAAATCCTCCTTCCCCTCAAAAGGCCCACCAAGTGTTGCTAGGTGTGGAGACCAGATGTCAGGTCCCCGTGTTCCCAGGTTCCTGACTCCCAGTACCAAAGAATGGTCACTGGTACTGAGTTGAGGGAGTAAATGAGCAGAGCAAGCTGGTGCAAGCAGGCCCAGTGCCCAAGTTTTTTTTTTAAAAGCACAGCGCATCCCAGAGGACAGGAACGGGTCAGTCCCCACGAGTGCAGGGGCCTGAGTTTAACAAGATTTCTCCTTTTATACTGACTCCCTAATTTTTGTTACATGGAGGATGGAATATTCGTGGCTTTTCTCAGAAAAAAGTATAGAATTCCTGGAGTTGGGAGCCACTCCCCTTTTCTGTTCTTGTAAGGCAACTTCTGGGTGTTGCCATTGGATCTGTAGACTGGCAGGGTGCTGGTGGGTGTGATGTTACAATATTAATTAGGGCAGGTCATTTAGGGACACCGTTAGCTCGACATGCTCATGCTCCAAAGATTCCCTATCAGGGCCTTGACAGTATCTCTGCTTTGTGGTTTTTCTACCTTTTTCTGATTGGTTGCTGCCTGGAGACCCTCTATTGTAGACCAAACATCTGGTCAGTCCTTGAGGAACCCCTTGACATGCCATCGTTCTTCCTTGGGAGCCTCCCTCTGGCCAATTTGTTCCTCCTGGTAGACAAAGCATCTCCTAGGGTCATCTGCTCTCAGAAGACCCCCAGATAAAGCATCTGTCCCCTTCCTCTTCATCCCTACCTAACAGTGTTGTGCCACTTTTTTAGTGGTGAGCGATTCATTTTTCTCCTCCAAAAAGATATTTCGATATCTTGGAACTCAGGAACTATACCCAGGTGGTGGGTTTATGGATGTTCATGGGGCTTCTCTTCCACATTCTGCTTTGCATTCCCACATATTTTCTTTAGGTTTATGTTAATGTAATGAACACATTTTGCACTTCTTTTGGTTTATGGGTCATTTTCTCCTAGACCAGACTATGTACTTTCCCCCTTTGAGTATGATGAAATCTGGTTTTCAGTGTGCAGCTGGTGGTGACAAGGAATATTCAAGTAAGTCTTCAGGAGAGCGAATGTCACCTTGTCAGCAACTTCAGAGGAGGTTACCACAGGGCATTCAGACAAGAAACACATGGTCTACTCGGACGTGCAAAGGCAGTCTCCTTCCACTGCCGAGAGAATCTCAGGGTGATGAGGGGAGGAGGTTTAAGAATCTTAGTGCCTTCTGAACCCAAGCAGATGTTCTCATTCTAAGATTCAAGCCTCATGCCTACCTAATCAATGCCCCAACTTACCAGAGTGACTTAGAGAGGATAGGAATTCAATTTATATTGTAACTTTGTAAACTGTATAGTTAAATTTTGTGTTTGGCTTTCGACAAACACAAAATTTTGTGTTGATTGTGTGACTGTAAGAAATAAGAGATTACTTTAGGGCTATAATAGAAAGTCTCTGGTAATCTGTAAAGTGAGCTGAGTGTGTAGTGACCTGAGCTTGTAATTTCACTCTGTAGATGTGCCAGCGCACTCATTCAATGCCACAGTCCCTGCAGTCAACATTACTTCATTAACAATCAAGAGAAGCAATCCTTTGTTTCCCCGAAGTACTAATTCATTAAGAAAGTCATCATAATCAACAACAGGTGTAATTTGATTAATTGCAATGCCAATGTATAGAGCAGTAGTCCACATGTTCTATTGTTAAGTAGTTTAGCACTGTGTTTAAGCTGAAGGACACAATGAAACCAATGCCCAAATTGCATTAAAAAAATTTTTGTTGTTGTTGTTTGTTGTTCCTGGAACTATTCCTGGTTCTAATTCTTACCTAGCTGGTGTCTACTCAGGAAATAGAAATCACAGCAGTTATTTTAACAGAAGTAATATAACATAAAGAATTATTAACTAAGCATCCAATTGCTAATTAGGTAACTGAGGAGGCACAAAGAAACACTGACATAAGATGAAGGGACCAAGGCCAGGAAGAACTACCATCCCTGTGGCTGAGGGTCAAAGGGAAGAAGTTGGAATTATTAAAACCTAAGTGTAGAAGAAAGCCCCACAGAGCTGGAAAGCAGATGTCTGTAAAGGGGGCTTCTCCTGAATTGTGGCGACGTCTCTGAACTTGAAAGAGAAGTCCTGTGGGGCTTAGACTCAGACTGCTGAGGCAGGGACACTGGGTGTTTGGTGCTGGTGTCTCTGAGGGGATGTAAGGGGGCTGGTCCTGCAACTGCTGGAAAATTTCAACCTGGGCAACTGCTGCTCTGGGAAGGATCCGTGCTGCATCCACTGATGCTCCAGAAACCAGAAGCAGACAAGAAGCCATCAGAAAGTGCGGTTCCTTCTTCACATCTCACCTTGAAGTCTCCCTCCAGTGCAAAACCTATGGTAAAGTCTGACAGGCAGCAAGCTGGCAAAGCAGAGATGAGGTTTGCCGGGTCTGGACATCACCTTCGCAGAGCAGGGAACGGAAGGGTGGGTTACCAGTAGTGGGACCATCACAGATGCTCTGTTTGACTCCGTCTCCTGTAATTTTCTTCTTATTTTGAGTCTGTGAGAAAGAAAAGCGAGGAAAGAATTAAAGAAACATTTAATATCAAGCCATAAGAAATAATTATAACCTTGGTATGGGCAACCATTTACTCAGAAATTCAGCAATCTTTAAAGAGTTGTGGTTACTATTTTGTAAAAACTGCATATTGCAATAATGGAAAAATGAAATCTGGAAACAGGTAGGATTGGATGGTTTAACTAGAAAGGAAAATAATAAAGAAAAATGCAATGTGGAATTTAGTTTAAATATAGAATTTATTTTTGTCCTTATTCTATACTTTTCAGGCATCTGACGTCCTATTGATTCCATACAGTATACTGTGATAAAAATCTTTTAGCAGGCAACATTCAAATTTAATTGATACCTCATTAGTTATAAAAGGTTCTTTTCTTTTTAAGATACATTTATTCCCATGCAGTGATTCATAATAGAGTCAGAGCTGATGAGATTGACCTTAAAAATAAGGAACAAAATATGAAAACATTTTAGTCAGGGATACGTTTTCTACAGGGTCTAATTGCACAGATTGTCTGTAATTAAACTGTTCTGGATATTGGCTTTAGTTTTAATAAGTTGTCTAACTTTCTCATGATTATCCTCATCCAAAAAAAATCAGACTTAAGAAAAATATTTTTTGTCCTGATATTGCAATGCATTTCAGAGGCAGATATACTGAAAATGCATTCAAATAATAAAATGCAGTACAAACTGTTGCATTTAGCCCTTAATGCATTCAACATCAGCAAAGCCATCTAACAGTCTCTTTCTCCAGCGCAGTCATAAATCATAACACAGATGGTGTTTCTCACTATCTTTCAGTCAGATCTTGGTCCTGTGCCACAGAGCCATCCTCTATCAATATGGCTTTTTGGTAAATGGCTTCATTTTGCTGTTGATAAGGCTGATACCCACAACTTGTGTGATTTATTCTACACCAAACAAATCACATGTGAACATTTCAGTTTAACTGTGCTAGCCTGATAGTCTGGCAAGTATTTCTGTCTGCTTGAGGAACATTTGACATTTAAACTCAACCCAGAAAAACAAAAACAGAAGCCCAAGTTTATTCTCCTGTGTCTGCGAAGAGGCTTTACGTGGGCAAAACGTATGCCAGTTAAGGGGACAGGAGAGGCATCCTTTGTAAGGGTCTTTCTAGGCAAGCTGTTTTTAAAGAATCCCTGTGACTTCTCCAGGTAACCAGGAAAGCAAATGAAGTTATAAGATGATTTTGATACAAGCCAGAGCCTGAAACCAAAACCTAAGAATGCTTGTTCCTTATTGGTGAAATGTATCAATTTTGAACTTCTGCTAAGAGGAGTTCAAGAACCTCTTGGGTACAGGAGACACACAGGATTTTTATGCGCATGGTCTCCTACATAATTGAGAAAGAGGTGTTTTATCTCCCTCATTTATTTTTATTACAAGATGATAGTTGGATGTGGTGAGTCAGGGTGTGTGAGAAGATCAGCCCAGGAAGGAAACGGAACTCAGAACAATAAGGTGATAACACTTCACACCAACTGGGTTGGCTACAATGAAAGAGAAGGAAAATAACAAGTATTGGTGAGGATGTAGGGAAATCAGAACCCCCATACACCGCGAGTGGTAACATAAAACGGTGCAGCTGCTTCGGAGAAATTTGGCAGCTTTTCAGAAAGGTAAGCACAGAGTTACTGTGAGATCCAGACCCAGCAGTTCTACTCCTAGGCGTATATCCATGAGGACTGGAAACAAATGTCCATGCAAACACTCGCCTGTGAATGTTCAGAGCAACGGTATTCATAGTAGCCACAAAGTAGAAAGGACCCAAACATCTATTCACCTGAATGGGGTAAACGACAAGTGTGTATCTACACAGTACTCAGCAATAAAGGGGAATGAAGTATTGATACTGCCACAACATGGTGGGTTGGAAACATTATGTCGGGTGAAGCAAGCCAGGTGTACTGTCTGAATCCATCCATAGGAAATGTCCAGACAGGAAAATCCACAGAGATAGAATATAAATTAGTGGCTGCCAGGAACTGTAGGGGAGTATGGAAGGGGGAAGGCAAATGTTCTAGAGTTAGATAGTGGTGATGGCTGCATGGATTTGTGAATGTTCACATTTTAAAGGATGAACTTTATGGTGTATGACTTGTATTTTAATAAAGTTATTATTCAAAGAAAATTGTAAAGAGATACTCATTCTTAGGTGTCAAGACTTAGACTTTCATGAACCTGAGCAAGATTGGGCCTCACTGAATTTAAACCTTGGGTGCCTTGCATGCCTGACCCAAGTCCATGCTGTGCTGGCCCACGGCCACGCTCCACTGCTGGTTGGGCCTTATGCTCCACTTACTGATGCTGCTTCATTTTTGAGACCCCAGATTCCCACTTTGGTATCTACTGGATTGGCCATTCCCCAAATCCTACATTCCCCATCCTTGACAATCCTGAAGGAGTCTATCTGTCTGTCCCCTACTGACCCAGCTGCAGAATGTCTTGTGTGCTGTAGGTGTGCTGTAGTTGTGCCAAGAGTTATTGAATGAATGTTTTTCAGAAACTATCACTCAGCGGCTTCCCACTACTGTTAGGCTAAATTGCAAACTGCTTCCTGGTTAGCATGTAAGGTCTTTTTTGACCATGTTCTTACTGGCCTGTCCAGTCTCCTCTACCTTACTATTTATTATGTCTTACCATGAATGATTTTTTTCTGTTACACTAAAACCTTTTTAGGTTGGGGACTGTTTCCCAAGCTCTCCTCGCTTTGTGTTTGTTCCTCCTTGTCCTAGAACATTCTCAGCAAATAATAGCTTGGATCCTACCCAGTCCCTCCCTCCCCCTTTCCACAGGTGACAGCAGCATCACAGGTTGGAGGTTCTCTCGACTTTCTGATTTCCTCCCTTCTATCCTTCTCTGGCATTTCCACCAGCAAATCTCCAGGATTTCTAATCCTATCTTGGCATCTCCTTTTCTCTGGACTTGAAATAACAGTTACACAATCACTTTTGTTCTTTCAGTGTTTTCACTCCAGAAATCACACCACGAGTCCTAAGTTATCTAAATCTAAAATTAATATCTTCACTTTGCTTCTAAATAATATGAAGTCTTTAGAATCTTTTTTTTTATTGAATGGTAACTATGTACATTAATGTACTTCTGGGGTACAGTGTGGGGTTTTCACATGCAATCCAAGGTCTTTAGAATCTTAAACTGCCTTCATTAACTCTCCTGACTGATATATTATTGGTGCCAAATATTTTAATTCTTTCTTGTTTTGTTTAAAAGGGTCATAGGCTAATATTATGATAGCTTCATATGAAAATATTATTATAGCTCTACTTGTCATATCACATGATTTAAATTTACCTACATATTTACTGCTTTTATTGATCTTCATTTCTTCCATTTGCAATTATTTTCTTTTGACCTGAAGTACAGCCTTTAGAATTTCCTTTAATGAGGATGGTGGTGGCAAATTCCCCAGTTTTTATTTGTATGAAAATGTCTTTATTTTGACCTCCTTCTTGATAGATAATTTTGCTGGGTGTAGAGTTCTGGGACGGGCAGTAATTTTCAACGACAGAAGTATGACAAACATTTGGAAAGCTAAAAAATGTGCATGTGCAGTAGATATTCTCCCAGCTCAATTGTCATGTTAGAGAACACCCAGTTTACTCAACAGATGTAGTTGTAAAGTAGCTGAAGGCAAAAGTTGTTAACTCAATGAGAGGATATATAGGAAAATATTTTTGTGATTAAGATACACCTAAACTGAAAAGGAAAAATTGGATAGATTTGACTGTAAAAATTGAAGATTTCTGTTTAACACATGATACTTTGGTAGGTTTAACAGAGTAATGCCAAACCAAGAGAAGGCAATTGCAATTTTTTTTTTTTTTTTGAGACGGAGCCTCAAGCTATCCCCCCCGGTAGAGTGCCATGGCATCATGCTCACAGCAGCCTCCAACTCCTGGGCTCAAGCGAGTCTCCTGCCTCAGCTTCCCAAGTAGCTGGGACCACAGGCGCCCGCCACAACCCCTGGCCATTTTTTGGTTGCAGCCATCATTGTTGTTTGGCGGGCCCGGGCTGGGGATTCGAACCCGCCACCTTGGGTGTATGTGGCTGGCACCTTAGCCGCTTGAGCCACAGGCGCCGAGCCAGCAATAGCAATTTTAAAAATCATCAATGTATTATTATTTGCAAATCAGTAAGGAAAGCAATTGAGAAATGAACAAAAGGATATGAACAGAAGTGTAAATGCAAATGAATGGCAAATATAGAGAGAGGGGCTCAATCTCATCAGTAATCACAAAAACTTAAGTTAAAATTATTGCATAGCTGCATGTAGAAGATTGAAATAGGAGCTGATCTCTCACCACTCAAAAAAATTAATTCACATTTAAACCTAAGGCATGAAACTATAAGAATTCTAGAAGAAAATGTTGGAAAACTCCTATGGATATCAGCAGGCAAAAACTTTATGAAGAAGACTCCAAAGGCAATCACAGCAACAACAAAAATAAACACATTGGATCTGATTAAATCAAAAAGCTTCTGCACAGCCAAGAAAACAGTCAATAGACCAAACAGAACCTACCGAATGGGAGAAAATATTTGGATAATATATTCAATAAAGGGTTTATAACCAGAATCTATAGAGAACTTAAGCAAACCAGCAAGAAAAAATTCAAATAACCCCATAAAAAGGTGGACAAAAGACATAAACAGAAGCTTTTCAAAAGCAGATAGACCAATGGCCAATAAACACATGAAAAATGCCCAACACTCTAATCATCTGGGAAATGCAAATCAAAACCACAAGAAGGTATCACCTAGAGCCAGTGAGAATAGTGTTTATGAATAAAGTTCCAAAACAGCAGATGCTGATGTGGATGTGGAGAGAAAGGAACACTTACACACGGTGGGACTGCAAAATTGGACAACCTCTGTGGAAGCAGTATGGAGATGCTTCAAAGAACTAAAAGTAGACCTACCACTATTGGGTATTTACCCAAAAGGAAAAAATTCATTTTACCAAAAAGATGCAGCACTCCAGTGTTTATTGCAGCACAATTTAGAATTGCAAAGATGTAGAATCAACTCAAGTGGCCATCAACATATGAGCAGATTAACAAAATGTGGTATATGTATACCATGGAGTATTACTCAGCCATACAAAATGGTAAACTAATACCTCTTATAACAACCTACATGGAATTAAAGACCATTCTTCTAAATGAAGTATCGCAAGAATGGAAAAACAAACACCATATATTCTCACTATTAAATTGGAACTTATTGATTGACACCCACATGCGCATTTGGTAGTAAAACTCAAGGGAAAGCAAGGACGTGGGAAGGGGCAGGAGGGGAGGCGCAATTCACATTTAATGGGTACAATGCACACTATCTCTTTGATGGGCACACTTAGAACTTTGACTCAGTACAAAAATGATTCATGTAACCAAAACATTTGTACTCCTGCAATATTCTGAAATAATAATAAAACATTACAAAATACTACTTTTTGTTTAGTGTTTTGGAAAAAGTTAAAAACAAGGGTGGGGGAACAAATTTCAATAAAAGATTGCTATCTATTCTCAGAGCAGAAAGATAAGGGCCCAGCTGGAAGTCCATCAAGGCCAACCTGCCACCTCATTTCCTCAGTCCTGATCAGGGACATTGCTCACAAAGCTCCCTTTACCTCTCATGTGTCATCAGTTTTCTCCTCTCCACTGGATCATTCTCATTAACATGTGAGGAAGTTATAGGATCTCCCATCTTGAAATAATCCTCCTACAGCCTCCATTCCCTCTCCACTATGAGGGTCCTTCTCCTCTCTCATTTTCAGCAAACCGTGTGGCAGAGTTGTCCCTACCCACTGTCTGCTTCCCTTCCCATTTTCTCTCATATCTGTTCCAATCTGCTTTTTACCCATCACTCCACTGGAATGGTTCTTATAAAGACCATTCATGCCCCACAAATTGTCCAACCTTAGAGCACATTCTCAGTTCTTTACTCACTCAGCAATG
Organism: Otolemur garnettii; assembly: GCF_000181295.1. Taxonomy (NCBI): domain Eukaryota; kingdom Metazoa; phylum Chordata; class Mammalia; order Primates; family Galagidae; genus Otolemur; species Otolemur garnettii. Next base: position 1,905,556 of record NW_003852616.1, read on the forward strand.
TTTGAAAACAGCACGCCTTTCTCCTTGAGACACTCCAGTGGCTTCCAGTGGGATACTTTCTTGGGTCCTTGAACCGACATCCACCCTTGAGTGGCTAATAGGTGTTTCACATTTAACAGGTACAAAACTTAGCTTCTGATTTCCACCCCCAAACTTGATCTGCCTCCATTGTTCTTATCGCTTAGCCCCAAACACAAAGTTATTCTTGAGTGTTTCTTTTCTTTCTTTCTCATGTCCCATACCTGATCCATCAGCAAATCCATTTGGTACGGCCTTACAGACAAATCCAGAATCTCACCTCTTCACATCATCTCTATTGCTGTCACTGTGGTCCAAGTCAGCACGGAGTCCTTCCAAGGTTATTGCAAGTGTCCCCTAACTGGTTTTCATGCTATTACCTTTGCCACCTCCTCCCTGGCCCTGTTTCAGTCCCAGTCTATTCTTAAAATAGCAGCCTTTTAATACCTAAAAATCCTTTAGAACCTAAGCCAGATTAGGGCCTTTTTCTTCTCTAATCTCCCATTGACTTCCTATCTCCTTCTGAGTAAAAGCCACTGGAATTCCCTTCCCTTCCCTTCCCTTCCCTTCTCTCATTATTACTCAATTACTGCCTTCTGGTAACACCAGTCTCCTGATCTACTTATGACCCAAGACCTTTGCACTTAGTGCTCTTCCAAAACATCACGTTGTCAGAAAGACCTTCATTCTTAAACCTTTCTGGAATGGCTCTTCCTCCCTCATCCTTACATGTGCTGTGTCTTTGCCACACTGCCATTACACATTGTCTGACTCCCCTTCTATTCTGACTTTTCCTTGGTCACTGTTGTGTCTCCAAAACCTAGAACATCTCAAGGTATGCAGTGGATGCTCTCAAAGTTTTTGTGGTGTGAATAAGTAATTCCCTCCACAGAGGAAAACATCGCAAAGGTTGAGGACCTTCTGGATTCTCTATCCAGGGAAACACATGGCGGGAGAGCTTTGTCAGCTGTGGCTAGGGACTCAGACTCCAGCAAAAAGAACTAAGGGCAAGGGGCCCCAAAACAGAGCGGGCTGGACAGGTGGTAGGTACATGGGTAAGAACTAAACCAGCCCAGTGGGAAGTGGATCCTGCCTGTCTGGTCCTTTGCATGTTGGCCATGGTTTCTGAGTTTCTTCCCAGCAGAACCATGTTGCCCTTGCTGGAACCCAGGAGTGTTCAACTGCTGCCAACTTTTTGTGGAGAGCTTGGGAGTGTGGCACAGTGGGATGGAGTGGAATTGGTCCTAAGTGTGGACCAGATGACAGATAAAAAGGGGGACCAGAAAGGAGGGTGAGAAAGGTTGTTCCTTCTTATCAAATAGAGATGTTGAGCCATCTGTCCTGATTTTTAAACATTTCAGTGCCATATTTGTGTGCCTTTTTGAATGATGAAATGTTTATGTAATTCAGTAGTTTAAGGCAACTAACATTTATTGAGCAAGGTAATTAGCCTTCTACTGGATGTGATGGGAGTGGGCATCTAACCAATCAAAATCAACATATTTTGTCTTGAACAGACAACATGGAAAATGCATAAAACAAAGACAGGGCATGGGGCACTGATTCACACAAGTCACAGACATTGGAGTCCACTGTGGAGATCTCTGAAAGGCGGACTGTTGAGTTTTTGTGCTCCTTGTGTTAAGTACAGAACCTGGTATGTGGCAGAAGCTCTGTAATTGTGGTTTGTTTCCCAGTCTCCCCTGCTGGTAGGGAGGCTGTTAGACACCTAAGAATATCTATGCTGTGGAGAACAGCTCTTGCCCGAACCTTCTTATCTTGAGAAGATAAACTATTACTCAAAAATTTCCTTCCATTTATCTGTGATTCTTTCAGAAATCTGCCCGACACATCATTCTGATTTACTGGTAATCATTTAATGTATTTTACAGAGAAAGCAATAGGATTTGCAGAGATTATAACAAATTCTTCATTGAGGTTGTTAATAAGTAGTAAATAATAAAATAATAAACAGAAAAAAAAGTAACAACACAGAAACCTCTCATCTTTGGCTCATTCAGATGCCAAACAAAGATCTGAATAACTACAGAAAAAAAATCTGGTTTAATGTAGGGAGACAAAGAGCGTTGGTTAATTCATGAATGGAAAAATGAAGACCTTGAGCAGGGCAGTAGTTAGCACTTGAATTAAAAGATAACGTGTACCCTCTGTGTGGGCCATTTAGAAAAAAACGGACAGCCCTCCAGGCTGATGGAGCCCAGACCCCAACAAGCAGCATGGTGCCCAGAGCCAGAATGGGGCTTTGTATCCCTCTCTGCCCTCCTGGAGCCCTCTTGAGATTCTCATGGCCAGGGCCATCACACGGGGCTGAACATCTGAGATGACCTGGTCCCTGTAGGGAGTAGATGTTTAAAGTGGACGCTTTCCTGCAGCGTTTCTCTCCCAGGAATACTGCACCTGAAGTGGGTAGACTTTGCATTTCTGGGTGGCAGTGTGTCTAACACAAGGTCTGTGATTGAGGGAGGCAAACAAGTCCTTCACAGCACTGCATTTAAACAAGGCAGTCAGCCACAGTCCCCCCTTGATCTTTCTTTTTTTGAGACGGAGCCTCAAGCTATCCCCCTGGGTAGAGTGCCATGGCATCACGCTCACAGCAACCTCCAACTCCTGGGCTCAAGTGAGTCTCCTGCCTCAGCCTCCCAAGCAGCTGGGACCACAGGCGCCCGCCACAACGCCCGGCTATTTTTTGGTTGCAGCCGTCATTGTTGTTTGGCGGGTCCGGGCTGGAGATTCGAACTCGCCACCTTAGGTGTACATGGCTGGCGCCTTAGCTGTTTGAGCCACAGGCGCCGAGCCTGATCTTTCTTAACGTGTCTTTCCATCAGACTCCTTCAACCGATGCTCCACCACATTGGTCAAGTCTTATTTACAGCTTGCGGATTTTCCAGTTTCCTTATAGGACTGAACAGTAGGTTTCAATTGACAAACACATGGTTTACTGGTGAATTCACACCGAAGGAGTGATACGACTCCTTTTATTGCATTCCACAAAAACAGGTGTCCTTGGATGTCTTATTCAGAATATTAAGAACCATCTCACCTAAGAGCCAGGGTTCTTGATGAGAGAGATATGAGTTTAAGCCTTAGCTTTGCCTCTTGGTAAATGTATGACCTGGAGAAATTACTGAACTCTTTGGGACACAGCACTTCCTTCATCCTGAGGATTAAATAAGAATGTTCACAAATGCTTCCCTGGGGCATGGTGCACAGTGAGCCTGCAAACATGTGAAGGCCTCACTGGCATCATTCTTTTTTTTTAGACAGAGTCTTACTTTATCACCGTTGGTAGAGTGCTGTGGTGTCATAACTCACAGCAACCTCAAACTCTTGGGCTTAAGTGATTTTCTTGCCTCAGCCTGCCAAGTAGCTGGGACTACAGGTGCCCACGACAACGTCTGGCTATCCTGAAAGTACCCTGCCTATAGTAGTTCCTGCCTATCACTCATTCTGTCATTGTGCCTGATTTTCAGAATACTTTACCAGACTGAGTTTTGAGCAGACATCACTAAATGGACAGCCTTGTCACATGACAGCGACCCCATTGTCATCCTTGGCTTGGAGAATTATCTGCACTTACACAGATATATGACAAACTGTTGTGGGGACAGTGGGATGGGGTGGCCCAAGCCAGGGGGTCTAGGAGCTCACTGAGGGGCAAGACTCTGCTGGGACAAGAGAGAAGGGGTGGATCCAGTTCTATGAATCGAGAGTATACAGCCATGATCGGGGAAACAGGGAAGAGCCAGAAAGGAGTTCCAAGCTTCCCGTGACCCAGAGGAGCCTGAATGTCCAGAGTTGAATCTTGGCACAGGAGAAAAAGAGCAGGATGAAATCCAGACAAAGAAGCCCAGGAATGGTAATCCAGGCTGGTGACACACAACTGCGTTCTCCTAACACGCCCCAAGCTGTACCTTGACTTGAGGACAGATGCTGTCAGTCCTCTGACATGGTTTTCATGCCATCTAAGGACTGTGGATTACTCTCCTACACGAGGCAGGACAGCATGAGTTTTAACCCATTTTCTCAGATGCAAATGAAGATAATGTCATCTAAGGCAAGTGTTCCTTTAATTGTCTGGACCTTGAGTTTTAAAGAGAAACCACACACCTGATGAAGCGATCTCATGGTGAATTTGCCATGGGATAGAGATGTGCTTTGGTGTTTTGAGTTGGACTGCAATACATTTTCCTATAGACGCATGATCTACTTAGAAGTCAGGAGCAAGTGTAATATTGGTACAAGAATTTTAAATTAAAAAATATTTGAGAACTGTATAATTTCAAATATCTTGCCCCATTACCCTTGAGAATTCTATTATTTTAGTATCCTATATTGTTTTAAATCCTGAAGAGGCATGCAATTTTTTTGAAAGATCCCATGCTTTGGGAAATACAGTTCCTATGCCTTAGGATTTAAAAGGGGTCCTAAATCTTTATTCAGCAAATGAATTATTCCATGGTATTGTTTCTTTGGAAGAATGATCATAAAGTAATGAACCACCGACTGTCAGAGCACTGTAAAGATAGGGTGCTCATACGTGGAGATGATAAACTGCTTGTAAAAGTCCTCTCTGTGTGTGCATGAGTGTGTGCATATATGCATGTGTGTGTGAGGGCACGTGAGTGTATGTATGTGTGCAGGTGTGTGATGTGTGTGGGTATGTATGTGTGTGCATACATGTGTGTATGCACGGGGTGTGTGGGGTATGTATATGTGTGTGCATTGTGTGTGCAGGTGTGCACACATGTGTGCATGGGGTGTGTGCATGTGTGTGTGTTCTGGTGTAGGTACCACAGTGCAAGCCTTAGACCCAGGAGCTTCTATGTCTGAGGGCAGGAGAAGCTGGAGGCCTCAGCTTAGGAAAGATCGAATTAGCCTTCTTCCTCTGCCTTTCTCCTTTACTTAGCCCTCTGGCAGACTGGATGATGCCGTCCACATGGCTGAGGGCAGAGCTTCTTTATCCAGTCTACTTTTACCAGCTGCCCAGGCAGCTGACACATAGAATTAATGTCCTGGATGACTCTTGGGAGCGGGCAGGACAAGTGGCTTGGACACGTCTGAGGCTTGCGTGGCCCTCGGTTTGGCCTGCCCTTCATCTGTCCTGCTCCGGGTCACACGGCTGACGTCTGAAGTCTGCATTGCCCAGCCTTTCTTGTCAGCTGGTTTCTGGATGGGTTTGGCCAGTGGGAGGCAGTGGGAGGAGATGGAGAGGGAGAAGCAAGGATGTTTCTTTCTCCCTTCTCTCTCTGTCATGGCAGTCTTTCTGCCGGTGGCTGCATGTGTCCAGCCTCCACAGGACAGGCCGGTGGTGGCCCTAGTTTTTCTGGCCCTAAACTCCAAAGCTTTGTCTCTTCCCTTCATGCTTTGGGCCCAGAGGTGGTGGTAACTTTCTGAGACTGCTCATCTCTGGGCTGCTCCACCTGCCCTGGTCAGAGTCTCAGCCCCCTTCGTTACTTGTTAGCCAATCTGATGCATTAAATTTAGTCATTATAATCTGTTTCCTGATTGGACTCTGACTAACACAGTATTGTATTACTTCTATTTTTTGTTTTACCAACCAAGGTTAAGTACCCAGCTGGTGCTGTCCAGGTAGGCTGAGTAACATGCAAAGGGATACTTTATGATACAAGATGAGAGGAGGTTGTTCCAAATAAGAAAAAAGGCAAAAGTGTCCTTGTGTCTCCCCCCACCCCGTCCCCTTCTTCTATATGCTTCTTCATTCCCTTCCTTCCCAATTACTTTGAATACCTAAGCTACTGTCTCTTCACTCTGGCTGCTGACCCCTTCCTGCCCGCCGCCCCCTAGCCTGACTTGTTCTTCAAAGTTACCCTGGCAGCCTGGAATGCCAGAGAAAGGGATGAGATGGGGTGCTTCTAGCTGATGGAGAGCTCACCAGTAAAACCCGACCCTTTAATCTCTCTTCTGTTTGTTTTCTGATCGATCTTCTGATATTTCATCAGGTACCTTATATTGTTTCCTCTGAAGTCTTTCCATCATTTTAAAGCTAGCATTTTAAAAAAGGAGTTTGGCTACAGAACCCGACTTGGTAGTGAGCACCTACCACTGCCCAGCAGTCTACCGAGTACAGTGAGGTTCCAGAAGAGGGATCTGTCTTACCTGCAGAGCACATGCTGGAGGTGGGAGAGACCACTCCTTCTGTTTCTTCCAAGTTGTGCTTCTAGCCAACCTTCTTCCTGAACATGAGGTTCCAGAAGTGCACTATTTCAAAATGATTATTCACAGAACCTGATATTTGCAGGCCATCTTTGCTTTGCAAGTTATTCATATTCTGATTATCTTGTCCCCTTCACAAATTCTCTGAATAAGCTGGGCATGATTGCATACTCACCAGGAGCCTCTGCAGACCTGTAGACTCCTGAGTCTTGGGATAGAGTGAAGAAGACTGTTTGTTCAGCTCAGAGATCTGCAGGGGAGCATGTGACCCTCATGGAAGTGAGGGAATTATGGTAACAAGCGCTATAGTAAGCACAGCTAAAGTAAGTACATTTAATCAAGTGAAAAATTCCTTAATCTATTGCAATATTTTCATAGTTTCCTCTTAGTGTCTTCATCCTTTCTTCCCAACTCTTCATTATCATAACAATGTTAATGAAAGATTCTGAGACAAAATCATTTAGGAAAGATGTAAGCTTACTTTCAAAGAAACAAACAGAGAAGGTTCTAGAAGAATAGGCTGGTCAATTAAAAAGAAACAGACAAACAAACAAGTATTTAAGTGAAAAAAAAAAAAAAGCCTGAGGATTACTAAGAGTATATGCATTACAGTTGGTCTCTTCAGGGTTGAAGATTAGAAACTTCTCTCATTGTTACCATCTCCACAAATGGAATTTGGCCATGAATGCTGACACTTATTATGGTGGTCATGGAGATGGGCCACTCAGACCTATATCCCTTTGAACTCCACATCAGAATTTGACATGGAAAAAGTAGCTTGTGGATGGCTTCCAGCTCTGCACACCTTTGGGATCTGCACTCACATTAAGGTCATAATTCCCTGCATTGCCCCTGGCCAAGGACTGTGTGTGGACCTCCTGTAAGGAGATGTGCTTTCCCTAGAGCTGCCACTGGCCAGGCCGAGACTTTCCAAAGCTGTCCTGAAGGCTGAGCCTCTCTGTCTACAGAGCCCCTCTCTGTCCACCTCTCCTTTCACAGATGCCAGACCTGTATTTTGGTCTGAAGTGTCTCCTGGCCGCCTCCTCCCTCACCCCTTAATTCTTCACAGCACCTCCCTCAAGTGTTTTCACCCCTAATTCTGACTTAACACCCACTTCCTAGAATACCCAAACTGACACTGATATTTTCAGATACCAGAATTGAAAACATCAGGCTGAACTTCTTGCTGGGGAAAATAAAACTCGAACAATAATGTTTTATCAAAAGCAAGGCTTAAGTTTTTGGTGGGGAAGAATTACATGAGGTGACCACATTTTTATTTTTGGTTGACCTCAGGTACCGAAATGTTGTATTTATTTTTCCTTTGACCGTGGTTCGTGCTATACAGGTATTCACATAAAGTCATTGGGGTCAGTTCTGCTTTTACTCAAATTGCCGAAGGTTAAGTTAAGAGGATTCCTGAGAAGAGAAAGCCTGCCAGCTCAGCTCAGTGACTTTCTGTCTTAAAAGTTCTGAGGTAGGCAGAAAAAATAGCCCCCTCAATAATGTCCATATTCTAATCCTTGAAACCCGTGGAATGTTACTTTATGTGGTAAAAGGGATTTTGCAGAGGTGATTAAGTTAAGGCTCTGTGATTATCCTGGATCATTCAGGTGGGCCTGATGCAGTCCTGAGGGTCCTTATAAGAGAGAAGCATCTTCAAATCTGTCTTCAGTCAGATGAGGGATTTGAAGGTGCTCCGTTGCGGGTTTTGAATGTTGAAGAAGTGGCCGAGGAATGTGGGTGGCCTTTGGAAGGGAAAAGGCAAGAGAATGGGCCCAGCCAACTCCCTGTTTTTAGCTCAGGGAGAGTGATTTTGAACTTCTGACCTCTAAAACTTTAAGGTGATAATTGTGCTGTTTTAAGCCACCATATTTGTGTCAGTGTGTTAGAGCAGCCATAGGAAACTAATGCCATCATATTCAGGACTGCAATTGTGTTTTCCTGGCACATTCTGACATTTAGCATCTGTCTGTAGGCTCTGAGAAAATTCATACCAAAGATATCATATGGGTTTATCTCTATGTCATCATTTCATTTGTTCACTCAAAAACATTTATCAATGTAGCTTAGTGATTAAGAGTCAGACTTAAGAATTGGGTTGCATCCTGTGGGAACACAGCCCTGCCGTTTGTTCACACATTATCTAGGAATGTTTTTGCACTATAACAGTAGCATTGTGTAGTTGTGACAGAAACTGTGGCCCACAGAGTCTAAAATATGTTCTATCTTACCCTTTACAAAAAAATTTGTGGACTCCTAAAATAGGAAAATAACCTACTTCCTGGCATTAATTTTTTTTTTTTTCCCTAGAGACAGGATTTCATTATGTTGTCAGGGGTGGGGAAGGAGTGGGTAAGCACTCAACGTTCTCCAAAATGGAGTTCGCCAGTGAAATGCTAGACCCCAACATGGTGTTTGATTCATCTCTGCTGGAAAATAGAATGGAAGTCTGTGGCTGTCAGGGATAGAAAAGGACGGATTTGAGAGAGGGCTTGGCCAGGCTGCCCTAGAGGCTGAACTTACAGGCTGGGGTGCACCACGGGAGAGCAGGGCAGAAGGAAACCGGGTATATGTTTCCTAAGGCACAGTGAGCTTGCTAAGTAGTAAAACACAGCCCAATCAGTATTTGCTCTCTAATCAGACTGACAATGCTTCTTCCTTTTGGGAAGCAGCGTAATACACTGGGAAGAAGAATCAGAATAAGAAATGTGACTGGATGCTCCCTCATCTGTGGGGTATTTACTTTCCCCAAAAGAAGAGAGTGATTTTGTATGTTTGAATGGAGGAACTCCAGAGGATATTAAACCATGATAATGCTTTCTGGATCTATGGCAGAAAACACTCAGGTGGATGAATTGTCCCTCAGGCAACTCCGAGTAGAATCCAAACACTTTGCATCTAATACCTGTGCTCCCAACTGCAAGAGACTGGCAAGATACATCCTTTGATCAGTTTTCGCAAAAGCCTTCAAATGGCCTTAGGTCTCTCCTGTACTTCTCCTTAGAAGCAACTGTGAAATACTCAAATTTTGAAGCCTCCCCCATGGCTCTGGAATAATCTGAGAAATTAAATAAATAATGATAATAATGGGTTAAAACCCATAAAATAAAATAATTATGTGGATCTATATTGATGTAAATAAATAATTGAATAAATAATAAGCAAAAGGGACCATTCAATCTTTTTTTTATTCAGTCATTTGTACATAGATCATAAATACATTTATGCCATTATGGGATTCAACGTGTTGATTATTTGTACAAATTGCAGTGCTTACATCCTACTAAACAACATAGGCTTCACCACTTTTACCCAGTTACAGGATTAAGAAATTTGTGTTCTACACCTGATAGATCCAACTTGTACTTGCAATATGCTCCATAGGTGTGGACCATTCAATCTTTACAGTAAAATATCAATAAAAAATACAGAAGGAATGATAGATGTAGAAAAATTATTGCTAAAATAATTGTTTCAGTGAGTATCATCAATGGATGCTAAAATTAGTAGGTGAAGTTATCATGAGAAATAAGTATTTGTGCAGTTTTAAGATATATACCCCCTCAAGATACTAAAATTACTTTACAATGGAAAACCCAGCAGAAATCCTCTTAATCAAGTGATCAAAGTTTGTATAGACACTGTTGTAAGACATACAGATAGCATCTACTCCTGGTGAGGTGTACAAAGGTCTTACTTCCGTGGCAATCTTGCCAAAAAATGCACAACCTTAATGTATCATGAGAAAACATCAGAAATCCAAAGTGAGAGACGGTCCTGGCTTACATTCTTCATAAAATACTGAGTGACCGGTTCAAATTGTAAAGACTAGAAAACATGACAAGTAAATGATATATGGGATCTTGGACTGGATGCTGGACCAGAGAAAAGACATCACTACAACATTTGTTGAAATTGGAAAAGTCTGGAGCTTAGTTAATTTTACTGCATGAATATTGATTTTCTGGTTTTAATAATTGTTGTATGGTCACATGAGATGTGAGTGTTAGAAGAAACTGAGGGAGGCATATGGAAATCCATGAAGTATTTCTGCAACTTTTTTGTTAGGTCTCAGAAGGTTTTAAAATAAAAAAAGTAAATTCCCCTCTGAACTCTGTGAAGGCATTCCTTTACCTTCAGATTTATGCAATGAAATAAGGCAGAAATTATACAGAAAATAAAAACTTGACATATGGCATTAAATTATGTAGGTACACATTCAAAATCAACTATAGTCTCTAGTTTAGTCATTTTAACAAAAAATTAGACATTGGACATTTTATTAAGAATTTAATACCTTATACAGCCACTAAAAAGGATGGTGACTTTATATCTTTTGTATTAATTTGGATGGAGTTGAAATACATTCTTCTTAGTAAAGCATCACAAGAATGGAGAAATAAGAATCCAATGTACTCATTTGTGATATGAGGACAATGGATGCAATGATGGGGGAGGAAGAATGGGGAGGAGAGAGAGGGAAGGAGGGCAGCAGGTGTGGGGCCACAGTGTAGGAATCACCTCTTGGGGTGGGACCCTATTAATAGAGGCACTTCACCCAGCAAGCAGTATAACCTGGCTCATTGTACCCTCCATGATTCTCCAACAATAAAAAATAAAAATAAAAAATAAAAACAAAATTTTTATGAACTAAACCTCCCCCAAACAAAAATAATTTAATACCCTAATAGGAGTTTAACTCTGTGGAAAAAGAATTCTAAACTTACATAATTTTAATTTATGTCACCTTTTCTAGAAAAGCAAGTCTCCACAAAAGTGAGAAAAGACCAAAAACTAATCACATTTATCAGAGAGACTGAAAAAGATTGACTGATAGAATCTGACATTGAGGGAGGTGTTCTGATTATTTTGTGTTTTTTTTTTCTGATTGATTTAAATGGATAATTTTAATTGCAACTAAAATGTAGCCATGGTACTGAAGGGCTTTCTTGGCATGTATCAACATTCAAGGATGCATTGATTTAAAACAGTAGACAAGAAAGACATGGCCTAATTTAATTCTGGATTCTGAGAATAGCTTTCAATACTAAAGTCTCAGAATCAACAGGGACATCCTTTGGGGAAATTCATTACCTGAAAGGACACATCTGTTCATTCAGAATCCTGTATCGCAGACCAAGGCAGATGTATGAGAGCATGCATGGCACTCCAAAAGGAAATGAAATCGGGCACAGATGCACTTCCTGTCCCATTTGGGTGATGAACGTATTCCCATCTCCGTTGTTATAGAATACCAATCTATTGCTTTTGGAAAGCACAGAGCCTTAATACTGGGGAGCAGGGGCAAAAATGGTGTGACATTTATCTCCAGTGTGTGGCAAATGCAAATCATTTGCAAAGACTCAGGTGAATATATGGAGTGTGTAGAAATACTGGTAAATTTCCTTTGACAACAGACTTTTAAGATAGCTAGAAGTTAACATTTATATAGCACTTGCTATGTGCTAGACTTCTTATGTTAACTCATATAGTCATCACCACCACCCTACTGGTAGAGATTAATTATAATCTCTGTTTCCCACATGAGGCACACAGGTAACCCAACTTGCCCATGTGGTTAGTAAGTGGCAGGATCACGACCCACATCTAGGCATTCTGGCTCCATAGAATACTTTTGACCATTATGCTATGTTTATTGTCATTTAGGGTTTGGTTCCTTGGTGTATTATGATCATTTTCCTCTATGGCCACATGCCACCAATTGTCTCTTGGTTCTGGATATATAATAGCTATAGTCAACATTTTCTTTTTTAAAATTTTTAAATTTCAGGTTAATTTGAGGGTACAAAGAATTAGGTTACAATGTTTGCATTTGTTAGGAAGAGTCCCTGTTGTAGTGTCCTGTACCCAGGGGGTGTGCCGTGTACCCTTACATTGTGCCCATTAAGTGGGTGCACACCAATCCCCCACCACTCCTTCCTTCCCCCTCCCCACCATCTTGAATTAAATTGAATTTTTCTCTTGTGTGGGTGTTTACTAGGTCATCTGCTGGCTTTATATTAGTATTGAATACATTAGATACTTGCTTTTCCATTCTTATGATACTTTACTAAGAAGAATGTGTTTCAACTCCATCCAGGTTAATACAAAAGATGTGAGACCTCCATCCCTTTTTATGGCTGAATGGTATTCCATGGTATACATATACTATAGTTTGTTAATCCATTCCTGGGTTGGTGGGCATTTAGATTGTTTCCACATCTAATGGATTGTAAATTGAGTTGCTATAAACAATCTAGTGCAAATGTCCTTATGATAAAGTGACTTTTTTTCTTCTAGTTAGATGCCTAATAATGGGATTGCAGGATCAAACAGGAGGTCTATTTTAACAGTATTTTCTATAAATTAACTTATTTAATTTCCATAACAAATATGTAGCCCCATTTTGCAAACTGAGGCTAAGTCACGGTCCTGGGTCAGACATCCAACACTTAGCTACAGTTGGTGGAGGTATTAGAGAGCCACTGAGGCAGAGCTCCTATTCCTATGCTTCTTCCATGGTACTGACTTTGGAGCATGTGACAGGTTTCTATGCACACCCCCCCCCCCAAAATCTTTTCTCTTTTTCTTTCTTCTTGTGCAGCTTTGGTGAATACAAGGACTTCATTTCCCAGATGATCTTGAAGCTAGGTTTGACAAGATAACTAAGCTCTAACCAATGGAGTGTAAGAAGAAGGCAAGTCTGCAACTTGTTGCTTACTCTCGACTTTTCTTTCTCTTGTGGGTTAAAGAAGAACTGCCAAGCTGGCCTGGACTTGCTGGGGTGTGACATCAACTTTTTTCTGATCAAAATGTCATAGTCCCTAAATAAGTGGTCTTCTCAACTCCACCTGAAGTACTCTGGTGACAAGAATGCTTCCTGCATCCTGACATGCATTTCTTTTTTTATTTTAGAAGCTTCACTTGTACCACAAGAACAACAGATCATGTACCAGAGCCAATTATAATTTTCCAAGTGGTGACCCAGTTATTAGTCAGGGCTCTAAACGTTCTGAGAACAACCGTTGCCTAGCAATGTTCTAGACTCATTAGTCTATGAACAGAAATATTGCTATTTATTCAACTGTAATTTTCTGATGATTGGTATAGCTTATAGTGATCAGTGTAACTTATAATTAAATCTATGTGGTAGAATAATATCAAATGACACAGAAGGAAAGGTGTTCATGACATTTTTTAAGCAAAACAGTCTTGCAAAATGATAGTGTGTAACCTCTGTCTTATAATTGCACATCACATTATATTGAGTAATTACAGGAGATTTTTTTTTTTGAGACAGAGTCTCACTTGTCACCCTCCATAGAGTGTTGTGCCATCACAGCTCACAGCAACCTCAAACTCTTGGGTTCAAGCGATTCTCTTGCCTCAGGCTCCCGAGTAGCTGGGACTACAGGTGTCTGCCACAACACCTGGGTATTTTTGAAGTGAGGGTCTCGCACCTGTGGGCTCAGGCAATCTACCTGGCTTGGCCTCCCAGAGTGCTAGGATTACAGGTGTGAGCCACCATGCCCGGCCCTCTACAGCAGATTTTTATTTTCTCATTTTTTTTTGGCTTTTACAATATTTTTTCTCCAAGGAATTCACATTATTTTATTAAAACTTTCAAAATAAAACACTTAGAAAATATAGGTTGCTCTAACAAATAAAACACCAAAATACAGTGACTTAGAGAATTAGGGGTTTCTATCTTATCCATGGAGCAAAGCAAGATCTAGATTCCAGGTTTGTTGGTGGTGGCTCTGCTACGCACATTCATTCAGGGACTCAGGCTAACAGGGGATTTTGATATTGAACAAGCAGTGTTGAAGTCACTATGATCATTTTTCATTTTGATCATAGCAGGTGTAAAGAAAGAGCATGGAGGCTCAGTGCCCATAGCTCAGTGGTTAGGGCTTTGGCCACATACACCAGGGCTCGCAGGTTCCACCCCAGCCCCAGCCTGCTAAACAACAATGGCAACTACAACAAAAAAATAACCAGACATTGTGGCAGGCACCTGTAGTCCCAGCTACTTGGGAGGTTGAGGCAAGAGAATTGCTTAAGCCCAAGAATTTGAGGTTGCTGTGAGCTATGATGTGAGAGCATTCTACTGAGGGCGACATAGTGAGACTCTGTCTCAAAAAAAAAAAAAAAAAGAAAGAGCGAGCACGGCAGAATGTGCATGGCAGGTCTTCTCGGGCCAGGCCTGGAAGGGTACATATTTCACTCATGACCTCAGTCTTGCCAGACCTGATGGCACACCATTACCATTAACCCATGAGGTAGTATCATTCTTTCCAGCTATTTGTTCAGGTTGAACAAATGATAGAATAATGTGACTTTTTATTTTTAATTATTAGACTTTTGGGGGGGCTCAACCTTAGTGTTGCTAAAAGATAATCAATTTTGTTAATTTTTTTTTCCGTGAACAAGTAGGTATTGGAAATCTTCTCCTTTCCCCAGAGATCCAGAACATAGCCGGTTATTTTTTTAGCTTTGTAACAATCGAATTGAATTACTTTCCTATTATGCTCTAAGTTTCATTTTTAAGCAAGTGGCACCCATTAATTATAGGTCACGGAAAGACTCAGTATTCAGTCTTGTCTCTGGGGTGAAGCTAATGAATTGCAAGATTGGTTCGTGGAGAATAAATCAGTTTCAAAACCATGGAATTCAGAAGTTTGGTATTTTCTTCCATTAAATCCCCGATTTCTAGCTGTGACTCCCTGTTGTTTGCCTCTTAATTTTATAGGTAATTGCAAATTAGCCCTTTGCATGCTCTTCTCTACCCCTTTCCTTTCTATGCTTTTATGAAGCAAAGGAACAGAACTTGTTAAAATACTCAATATGGTCCAAAGAGTCAAGTGAGACTTATTTCCTCTGGTGATGGTATCAACAAATTTCTTCTGATCAAGACTAAATCAAAGTCCTTAAACGATTGCTCCCTCCCATGCAGTGCGAAATATTCTGATGACAGGAGGGTCTCCTGCATTGAGACTGTGTTATTCTGATGTTAACAGGCGCAGAGCAGGAGACCAGGAGAGAGGTGAATAACCGCGAAGCATTAAGGTTAAGAAAAAATGAAAGATTATGAACAATGTTTTGAAAGCTGATTAGTATCTTAGAGGAGAGAGGGAAGAAAGGAAAACAGACTCTGAAACTTACAGCTTCAATAGAAGAGTAGGAGCGAGAATCCAACCCTCTAGTGTCTGTTGGTCGGATCTCTTTCCTACTTTGTGTAGCCCTTTGCAAAATTCACATTTTCTTTCTCTTCTCCCACTCTCTTCCACCTTCCCTGACTTTCTTGCCTATCCCTCTTTCTCACCTATTTCCTCCCAACTATTCATACATCTTTCCCACCCCCTAAGATGGCCACAAAATGGAATGTTCTAAAATACACACATTTATTCACAAAAGCTTCAAGCACTAAATATCAGTCCCTCTATTAGGGCCTGTTTATTCAAGGATGAACAAGACATATATTTCCTGCTCTAAAATTGCTGGTGGTTTATTTGATTAGTCACTCCACTCTCTGGGAGTATGGGGGGTAGAAAAGATCATTTTGCCAGGGAGCATCAGGGATAATGTCCCAAGAAAAGGGACACCGAGGCCTGAGCCCTTCCAGGTAAGTAGGATTTTGTCATGTAGAGAAAGAGAGAAGGAAGGATGTTTTAGGCAGAGAGAATAGCACATAAACTTATTTTTCTTTGTAAAAAGATTTCCCTGTACTAAATGAACATGCTCAAGAATTACCAATAAGAAAATGGATCCTTCGGCTCGGCGCCTATAGCTCAAGCAGCTAAGGCGCCAGCCATATACTCCAGAGCTGGCAGGTTTGAATCCAGCCAGGCCTGCCAAACAACAATCACAACAACAACAACAACAACAACAACAAAAAAAAAAAATAGCTGGGCGCTGTGGCAGGTGCCTGTGGTCCCAGCTACTTGGGAGGCTGAGGCAGGAGACTCGCGTGAGCCCAGGAGTTTGAGGTTGCTGTGAGCTGTGAGGCCACAGCACTCTACCCAGGGTGACAGCTTGAGAATCTGTCTCAAAAAAAAAAAAAAGGAAAATGGTCCTTCCTTATCTATCTCAAGATATGTTACACTGACTAATGACGTCAAAGTAAGCTTTTTTTAGTCCAGAACACAGTTGGCCAGAAGTCCCGTCACTGGAAGACACAGTTGAGCACACCAGGCAATACATCAACAAAGGACTCTGAACACTCAAAAGTTCTGCTGCAGACTTTCTCTGCTTATGGAAATCCACTCAGTCTCTCAGTCCGAGCCCCTTTCTGAGTATGATGGACGTCATGATATGTGTGGGAAAGGTTTAGAACTGGGGGCTACTTCAGACAGGCTTGCTAGGACTAGGAAGAAGTAATGGCTAGAACCCTGAGAGCATGGAAGAAGCCAGAAAAACTGTAAGTGGTCTTAGAAGCATCAGTTACAGCAGTCTGGGAACATGGAGAGAAGAGGCAAAGAGTTTGGATACGACTTGATCAGCTGTGCACGGAAACTAGCTACACAGATGTCCCTAATGATAAAAACAGGTTGTTTGCAAAGAAGGTTAAATTCACTTCATTGTGCTCTTCTTAGAAGGCAGTTTGCAATTAGTTTTAAACAAATTGCCACCTAAAGTAGCTGAAATTTTCTTTTGAAAGGATTGAGCTCTGTTAATAGCTTGCAAGATTTTGTGATTTTGTAAATTATTACTTAAGATCATTACTACTTATATTTTGCCAGTAAAAAAAACTTAAATACTCTTTTAACTGTCATTACTTCTTAACTCAAGCAGTTAGTTGGCAGGGCCAGGAAAAGATATAGGCGCCCAGGGCTTGTTCCTGCCTGTCTGAGCCATCACTAAGCTTGGGGCTGTGGTAGACAAGGGTGACAAGCCGGGGTGTGGGGGTTGGTGACAAGCCAGGTACGCTGCCTAGGAGAGCTTTCTCTTGAGCAGAAGGATCTCAGTAAATCAGACAGTTCTATGTTTGATTTCAAATGAAAATTTAAAGTATTTATCAAGCTCTGTTTACTTTGCACACAGCTACCATTTGCTTATATAAAAGAATCATTGCTAATGAGAAATATCTCCCTGGCAAGCAGCATCTTTTATCAGAGTGAATCACTGAAGCCTTGTCATGGCCAACTGAACAAGTTGTAGTGAAACCTGATCTTTAGAGAGTCACAGCTGCCTTCAGCCGGATAATGCCAAGTGTTAGTGGGCATGTAGGTGTATGAAAACCTTGCTGATGGGGGAGTAGATTGGACGATTTTGTGGAACCGAGATTCTCGACGTTGGGTGCTCACTGGTATCCTTGGTAGCTTTAAAATCCTGGTGCTCAGGCCACAGTTAGAACAATTACATCCAAATCTCTAGGAGTGGAACTCAGGAAGCAGTATTTTTTTTTTGAGACAGAGTCTTACTATATTACCCTCAGTAGAAAGCCATAGGATCACAGCTCACAGCAACCTCTTAACTCTTAGGCTTAAGTGATCCTTACATCAGCCTCTCAAGTAGCTGGGACTACAGGCGCCAGCCACAACCCCGGCTATTCTTGGTTGCAGGTGTCATTGTTGTTTAGCAGGCCCAGGCTGGGTTGGAACCCACCAGCCCCATTGTATGTGGCTGGCACCCTAACCACTGAACTACGGGGTGCTGAGCCAGGAAACAGTATTTTTTAAAGGTCTCCCAAATGATTCCAGCATGGAGCCAAAGTTGATGACTATTGCTGAAGGGTGAGCTGGCTGTACCTAGTCCAAGAAGGTAGCATGTTCTTGGCCAGGATGACATCTAACTCAACATCAGCAATTATTTTTGTTAACAATTGGTAGACTGTTCTGGGCAAGCTGGGGTGTATAATTACCCTGTCTAAAATTTAGATGGTAAGCTTCTGGGTATATCTCAGAGAAATTTTCATAGTCCATTAAAGAACATGTGTAGGATGTTCTTTGTGGCAATATTTGTGTAACTTGGAAACCATCTAGGCCTCCACACCTGGGGAAGTGAGTGGGTGCAATGAATCAGATGTGTGCAGAAGAACAGGGATTGATCTTAACATGGTGCTAAGTGAGAAAAAGTAAAAAATAGAATACAGTCCTTATCACACCACTGAAGTACACTAAAACTGCATGGACACAAAGCAACAGTACAAATTTTATAAGAAGGTACACAAAATACAGGAGCAAGGAAGAGGGTGAGAACAGGAGACAGGGATACATAAGGATGAATGAGTAATGAATGGCTATAAGAGCTCCCAGCCGCAGCACAGGATGCTCCCGTGCTAGCACTGTGGGATGTGGGGAGCTAACTGCTCTGCGCCTGTCGTCTAGAACAACGCCCCTCCCCCCAATAGCAAAGTCTGAAGAAGTCTCCTGTAACAAAAGCCCCACTATGGGGGATACAAAGGTGCCCACGCCCCTACTTCAGCATCCTAGAGTCACAGCTGAGAAAGGTCACACTTGGGCCGGTCCCTGCAGACACAGTGCTTTACTGTATTTTCCTAATACTTGAGGAGGTGCAGCCATGTCTGTTTCACAAGGAGGGAACTGAGATCCCCAAAGCTGAAGCACCGTGCTCACAGGGAGCCAGTGAGCAGCAGGGCTGACTAACCACGGCTTCCACCCTCAGGCCTGGGATTTCCATACCATTTCCCCTGTGGATCGCTGAGCCCAGAGCCACCTTTACTGCCTCTTTCTGGAGTGTCTTATCTGGACTAATTTAGAACCACACAACAAAGATTTATTTGGTACTCTTTAAGGAGAAACATGCCAGGAAACTGGGAGGACGAGGGTTGTACATGTAAAAGGCACTTTCTTGCCCCTCAAAGAATTTGGTGGGGAGAGAAGGACATGCACAGTGAGTTTAGTATGGGGAATTATGAGAAAAGTGGGATATAAGCTACAAACAAAATGCTATTGGGAGAGCTGCTGGAAGGAGATTGTTTTTAGCCAGGCAACCTGTGGCTTAGGGATTGAGCTGGGGAAGATGTTGTGAAGTGGGATTTAAGGGTAAGTGTAGCCTCTTTCGGGAAGATGGCAAGGAGGGCTCTTTGGGGTGGAGAGGACCTTAGGCACGCATGGAAACACGGGGCTGAGAAAGCACAGGGAAGGTTTCCAGAGCCTGTGTTTGAAGTTCACGAGGGTTGGGAGGGAGGCAGGTTGGGGTGAGGTCACTGAGGTCACTGAGGGCTGAGTTCAGGGCCTCACGTTCAGGCAGCCAGATGCCGGGGAGAACCAACCTGTTGCTCTGGAATTCCAGCCTGTTTTGTAGCACAAAGCAGGAAAGTATCTGGTAACTGTTCATGTGACTGAAAGAAGAGACAGCCCAGAGGCAAACTCCCCACCCGATCCGCCCTCCCCCCCATCCCTGGAGGGGGCAGTGTTAGGGGCTTGTGGCTGACACTGTCAGTGGTCTGGGCCACCTGTGTGGGCTGCCCTCAGCTGGCGTTGTGCTCCTTCTCTATGTCAGGGTCCCTTTCTGCAACATCAGACTTGTCAACTGCATTCCTGAGCCCCAGGGGCACTGGCGGCCTGGATCACTCCTCTGGAGTGACTCGATTAAGGAATAATCTGTTTCCAGCCACCTGAGCTAGGCCATAAACTTCCAGAAAGCACCATCAGTTCTTTTTTATTTTTTTTTTTT
>NW_003852616.1:1937713-1971180 GCF_000181295.1 Otolemur garnettii
CCCAGGAGTTGGAGGTTGCTGTGAGCTGTGATGCCACAGCACTCTACCCAGGGGGATAGCTTGAGGCTCTGTCTCAAAAAAAAAAAAAAGAAAACAGCCTTATCAATGATACAGGCTGACTTTCTTCTCCAGAAAATGGCTGTATGAAGCATATTAACATAGCCAAGCTTCTTAATCCTTTAAAGACTCTTAAGAAGAAAATGCTAAGTAGTAAAATACTTAGATGTTTTCTTTAAATTAGCATAATTGGTTACATGAGTATTTTTAACTGCTAACAAGGTACAGAAATCTCCAGAGTGCTGGTGGCTGCTTACACCCTCTTCTTGGCCAATATTTTACCAAGCCCTGAGTCATGGCCCTGAAATCAATTGTGTCCTTTACTGCAGAATCATTACAGGGCCAGGTAAAATGGTCCTTGTTAATCAGGTGGGGTTGGTGGTGCTGGAAAACTGGGGGACGATGATCCCAAGCTTGTGTGACAAGGTGTGAATAAGCGTGCCACGTGGAAATGTGGAGCACGAGGTTGTTGAATTCCAAGCCTGGCTCAGAAATAAACGTGACGGAAAGGACGTTCTCACGCAGTCTCTGCAATTCACAGAATCACAGCATTTTTACACATTCCATTTCCGAGTCTTTCCAATTTTTCTTCCCTAAAATAAATAGAACATTCTAAAGATAAAACATTTGTGATATAAGAAACTGAACTTCGGTGTAAAATGATGTCAGTCTAGTCAGTTTTTTGTGAGTCTGAGTTCACGAAAATGATGACAGAAAATATTTACCATGTGATTAGAAAAACCCTGGGACAGAGGCCGCTCTCCTGGGACGATGTTGCTCTTCTTCTTGCCGTATCAGACATCCCAAAGAATATAAGAGTACGGCATCCAGGAAGAAGGAGTTTCAGGAGCTGTGGGAACAGCAATGAATCTTTTTTCACCCCTAGAGATCTTGAAAGTGGTGCCCTCAGTGGAGGCTGCTGCCCAGGGCTCCCCCTTCCCTGCCATTTGTACATCCGCAGGCTTGGCCATGAATTCCCAGGTCCGGCATGTTGGAGCCGGGCTGGAGGGCTGCATGATCCAAAATCTGAGCATTTAAGTAAGGACCTGCTTTGGGGCTCTTTGTTTGGGGACAGTCTGGAGTGAGCTAGTAGACTCAGAACCTCTGTGCCCTTGGTCAGACCAGGACTCATTCAGGCTCACAGGATTCCCGGGCCCTTTTTATTGTGAATCACTGAGACCATTTTAACACCACTTTATGGGTTGCTCCCCATGGCTTGATCTCCTGCCTTGACTAATTTAGGGCCACACAACCAATATTTGCTTCATCCTCTATGGGACACTCATGCTCAGGACTATGGAAGATCAGAGGTCAGTAAGGGTTGTTTTGTTTTATTTGCCCTCAGTACATACAGTTGAGGGAGAAGAATGTCCACAGAGAATCCAGTTTAGGCCCTCTTCACCCCACCTTCCCACCATGGTGTCCTTTCTTCCCCCACCAGCAGCCTGACAGGTGGACGGGAGGAAAATCAGAAGAGCTTGTGCTTGGAGCACACGGAGAGGGACATGGCATGGTGGCCCAGCAGCGCGTTCCTGTCCCCACTGGACTGTGAGCTCTTTGTTGGCTTGTCTGTTTTGACCCAGCTCTGCAGGCAGTGACTGCAATAGTGGTCACTCAGGAATAGCAGCTGCACGTGGACAGCAACAGCAACGCTTAGTGAACATTTACTCTGTGTCCACATCTGCGCCTACGTTATTTCAGTAACTCATGAACACAACTCTAAGGTAGACACCATGGTTTTCTTTTTTCCAATGAGTCTCTAAGAAGGCCGGCAGCCAACAGTCTGTGAACAGTATATTCTCCATAAGTACCTGTTGGTTGCTGATTGTGATTATTTAGGAAACTTGCTGAAGGTCATACAGGTTCTAACTGGCAGACTGGGATTTCAACCTATCCCTGTTGGCAGCTAATGGCTGTGTTCTTGAAAGGTCTCCTATTGTAGGGATAGACAATGCACTTGTCCTCCCACTCAAAATGCTCAAGTGGACAATTTCATCAAGGGGTCACTTTGCTACCCTCTCTGAGGTATAGTGGCTCAGAGATAGTCCCCAGATTTTTGTTGCATATTATGGATAAACCAAGGGCTTGCTTTAGAAAATTAAAAAACATTTTTTTCTATATTCTTTCATCCATCCATCCATCCACCCAACCAACCATCCATTTAGCAAACCTTCATTGAGCAGCTAATTTGTTCTGAGAGGCCCTGAAGCAGGCACTAGAGAAAGAATAAAGTTTAAAATATGGTTTCTTATTTTGAGAAATTCCGTTTCTTGCAGAGGGGACAGAGGCACAAATCCACAATCTTAATTCAAAGCTCGAAGAGGACTATTGATCAGAACCCTCTGTCTAAGGAGTTATGAGAACACGATGTCCCTAAATCATGTGGGATGCTAATTAAGAGACTGTTCACAAAAATATCTACAAATGGTTTCAGATGCAAGGGTATGGTTAAGTCTGTCCTTTAACAAGAAACGTTTTTGCTCTGGCATTCCTTGAGATGATAGCATCGCTAGTGCTGTTTAGCTCTTCGTAGTGTTTTTGGTTTGGAGAAAAAAACTGATGGAAATGCAATAGTTCTATGCAACACTTAGTATTTAAATTCTTGTCGATCTTCCAAATACTTTTTCTGAGCACATTTATTCCTTCAGATATTTTACTGTCAGCATTTTGGAGATAGCTCCCTTTTTAGTTCCCATCCTGGCACTGTGGAAGAGTGGCTTGATCAAGAAGAGCCCTGCCTTTCTTCCCTATGTTGAACTGCCTACGGGTGCCTTCTTATTAATACTTCACAGTGATCTTAGCACTTCAGGGTTTTCAGAGTGCTTTCCTATCCATTCTCTTAATTACTTGGTGGGATAAGTTGGCAAGTATTTTTACTAATATTTTTCTTAGTGCTACAGAAGTGATACATGCGGAGGACAGAGAGAAATCCTGTAATAAGAAGGTTATGGAATTAAAAAGTTTACTGTTCCTACACTCCTCTCCACACCACTCTCAGAGGTAGCCGCTGTCAACTGTTTCTACTTCACTTCTTCTGGTATTTATCTCCATAATATCAAATAATACCATGTGGCCATTTCTTGATTTATCAAACTTGGTAGAATCTAGTGGTTTCTTTCTATGAAAGATGAGAAATTTAGCTTATTTATATTACCTTTCTCTCTTCCACATTTTTGTTTGTTATATATTTATTTTGTGGTTTTTAAATTAGATATCTTTATATTATTAAATAATATAGTGCTTAAATTTGTAATTCTTGGCATCTCAACTCTGGACCTTATATATATGTATATATAATATTATAAATAACTCTATAATATATAATATTATATTAAGTCTAATTATGGAAGATGAAGATTTTTTATTCTTACACTTACTTTCATCTCATCTCCCTTTTTTATTTCTGACTTCTATCAGCTCTCCTTTACTTTTATTCTGTTAAAATTTGTACATTTTATCTTCTGTCCTGTAGCTGTAATTGATTTACATGCTTTGTTGATTCAAAAAAAAAACCATGATACTTAATACGATTATGAAAATATTATTTACTATAAGTATAATTAGTAATTAGTTCCATAAAGGAGAAAATGCAGTCTTGTAACCAAACCTATGTAATTAAAATGGGAATATTTCAAGCATCAGAATCAAGTGAATCAGTCAAATGAGACAGCTTTTCTCACATAATAGTGATTGCTCAAAATTACCCCGCAGAGTTGCAATTTGCGTCACATTTGGATCTAGGGCTTTCTTACACAGCTTTTTCTTTTTCCTGGAATTTTAAAGTACCTGTCTTTTTTTTCTTGTCATGTGAATGTTGTTGTTTCACTTTATAGCCATGCACACTCACAAAGCACTCACTCAGCTGCTGTGAGGGTTGGTATCTGGTGGTTCACAGCTGCCCTGTTTCCAAAATTTTGCCCTTGGTCTAATGGAAGCTGACTGGCGAGGGAAGTCACTCCTCCCCATAGCAGCCAGCTGCGGGCTGACCACAGGGGTGCAATAGACCAGCTCGCCTCAAGACCCACTCCCGGCTGTGGGTGCAATACTTAGCACCTGTGAAGTCACAGTGCCTCTCCTAATCAGAAGAGCCAGGTTCTTGCTCAGCTTTTTTCTTGCTCTTTATTCCTTCCCTCCTGTTCTTTATTGCTTCCCTCCTTCCCCTTTTCCAAAAAGCACTTTCTTTAGAAATCACTCATTAAAGAGTCCTCTTCTCAGGCTCTGCTAGGAAACCCAACCTAAGATACTAGGTTGACAGATAGATCACATGTCCTCAACAAATCACTAATGATTATATAATTTTTCCCCCTTACTGTGTTTGGAAGAATAATTCACTTTCTTCTTGAATGCATTTTTCTTAGAATCTTTTGACTTACTGATGAAGTTTTGACCAATTGCTTCTTAGGTAAAATATGTATTTAAAATATTGAGATTTCTTTAATTATCTCACTCCTGGGTTAGATCACTTAATAGTTGTATTATTTCTTGGATTCCTTCTTGTGTTAATGACAGATAATGAGATTCAAGCAAAATAGTTGAGGGGGAGTAGTTTAATAGTCATAACAAGTATGAAAATCTGTTTATACAAACATCATGATTTGATAATTTTACTGAACATATAATTATAGCTTCAAAATAATTTCTTCTCTTTCTGTTAAAGGCAATTCAGCATTATGTTCTGTTTTTCTTTTTTTTTTTATTGAATGGTAACTATGTACATTAATGCACTTCTGGGGTACAGTGTGGGGTTTTCACATGCAATCTGAAATACTTCCATCAAACTGCTCAACACAGCCTTCATGTCATTTTCTCAGTTATTGCTTTAAAACGTTCACATTCTACTCTTAGAAAGATTCACCTGTACCCCTATAAGATAAACCTCAGAAGTGATCCCTCCAAACCCCCTATGTTCTGTTTTTCTAAGACTGGTGATAAAGAAATCCAATGTCAGTCTGATAATTTGAGGGATGGGGCAGGTAGGAGCTATTACTTTTCTCTGGAAGTTTTTAGTGTTTTTTCTCTCTGGGTTTTCCAAAATTTCATCCATTTGGGCACTCTGTGGGCTCTTTTATTCTGACAACTCCAGGCTTTCTTCACCTCCAGGAAATTTTCTTGAATCATATCTTTAATTGTTAAAGTTCTGTGTTTACCCTCTATTAGATGCACAATGGCTCTCTTAGATTGTCTTCCACAGTTCTTAACTTTAGTTCTTTTAGTTCCTTTAAAAGTTTCTTAAAATTATGTTCTACTTTCTGGAAGATTTTTACATTTTACCTTCATCTTGGTTGCTCTCTTTTGGACGGTTTTTTTTTTCCTTCAAGTAGGAATAATCCTTGGCTTTCTGTTTATGTTTATGAATAAAGTGTTAGTCTATTGTTATGGTACGACTTTCCTCTGCTGACTCTGAGAGGGAGAAAGTCTAGTGTCGTCATTCCAGTAGTGGATGTATAATTAACTCTACTATTCACCAGCACTCTCGTATCTGTTAGCTCTGGGCTTGGAGTTCTCCTGAGTACCATGGGAAGAATAATTCCTGTCTTTGCTGCAATCTTCTGGATGGGTCCTAGGCTGTGTTTTATCAGACTTTGTAGAATCTAGTGATTTCTTTCTATAAAAGATGAGAAATTTAGCTTATTTATATTATCTTTCTCTCTCTTTCACATTTTTGTTAGCTATATGTTTATTTTGTGGGGTTTTTTTTTTTTTGTGGTTTTTGGCTGGGGGCTGGGTTTGAACCCACCACCTCTGGCATATGGGGCTGGCACCCTACTCCTTGAGCCACAGGTGCTGCCCTATTTTGTGGTTTTTAAACTAGATATCTTTATATTGATTTCATATAAATTAGATACCTAAAATTGATATCTTTATATGAAATCATTTCAAAGTCTTCAGTGCTCAGGACTATTGTAGATGTGTCCCCTCTTGTTCATCTTTATGGTCAATCCCTGGGGTGTCTGGTAGAAGAGTGAGATAAACACATGTACTTAGCCTGCCCTCTTAAACCAGAGCTTCATCATTGCCATTTTATAATTCCTAAAACTTGGGCTCAGAGAGATTAAATGCTTTATTAAATGGCTGTTAAGTGGTAAAACTGAAAACTAGAATTCTGGTTTTCTACCACCTAGTCTACTGGTCCTTCCATTTCTCCCCTCTCCTGTCCCCTCAGTCCTCATCAGTGGAATTCATACAGCTGAACAGGAAAGTTTATAAGCAGAGTTTCCAGCATGTACTTTTGCTCATAAGAGTCGGATAGAAGGAAGGACAATGCACTGTATTTGCGCTGAATGTTTTTCCTAACTCAATGTCACTTTCACTCTTTAATTTTGGTTTTCATGGAAATGTCAGAGGTAAAAAGTTTTTGAAGCTTTTTAGTTGAAATCCCAGTGTAAATCATTATCAGTGAGGGTTTTTAAATAAATTGGTTGACTGGGAGAAAAAGCACTTCAAAAAATTTTCATTGTGACCTGTGAGCATCACATTTATTGGTGCCTAGTTTGGCTCCAATTTCTGAAATCTGGTGCTGTGTGGGATGAAGGAAAGACACATAAATGACTTTTATCTACTGTGGAGTCAAAACACGAACCTCCCTTAACCTGAGTCACACCCACCTATATTTTCCCTTCTTTGCCAGTTTTCTTTGCCCATTAACACTTTTTTTTTGAAAAAAAAAACAAAACAAAAGGCTGGATTGTGAAGTTATGGCTGCTGTTAGAGGACCTGTCAATCAAAGTGGATTAAAACTTCTCACTTTTATTTTCAGAAAACCATAGTCAATATTACCAGAGGGAATAGGAACAAAGCAGGGATTCCCTTGTAATTAGGCAATCTGAGGGCAAGAGAGTAACAATTCCCTCATTCAGTAGACACACATCTCTGGAGTGTCTCTTACTATGTCTGCGTGTTGTTGGAACATGGGATAAAGGTTGAGATAAAATGGTGATCAGATCAGAGGTGGCCTATTTCTTCACGGAACATTTAATCTAGTGGGAGAAATAGACGTACATAAAACAATAGAAATGTGTAATGAAATGCATACAGACCCCGATTTATGACTTTTCAACTTTAAGATGGTACAAAGTACAGTAGAAACTGTACTTTGCCCACACAACCGTTCTGTTTTTCACTTTCAGTACAGTACTCAAAGAATTACATGAGGTATTCAACGCTTTATTATAAAATAGGCTTGGCATTAGATGATTTTGTCCAGCTGTGGGATAATGTGTTCCGAGCACATTTAAGCTAGGTCCGGCTAAGCTATGATGTTCAGTAGGTTAGATGTATTACATGCATTTTTGACTTACTGTATTTTTAACTTACAATGGGTTTATTGAGACAAAACTCCATCATAAATTGAGGAGCATCTGTAACGAACTGGGAGAAGTTCCACAAAGAAGTCCACATACTATACACTGATAGCTGGGGGAAGATAGGTAGGGAAGGCTTTTCAGGAGGAGGGATGTTTGAGATGTGTTCTGATGGTCAAGAGAGCAGGGTGGAAGGGGAAGAGAATTTTACACAGAGAGAACAGAAAGTGTAAGGATCCCGTCGCAGGAATGGGCATGTTGCTGACCGACTGAAAAAAAGGTTGGACAGGCTGGAGGTGCAGGCAGGATCCAGAGCACCAGGGGCATGTGGGTTTGAGCATTGCTTGAAGGCACTGAAGGGGAGGCCTGACTGGATTCATGCTCTGAAAAGTCATTCTGTGTGTGCTGAGAGGCATGAGTTGGAGATGGGGCAGAGGACCCAGGAGGTCAGCTATGTGGGTAGTTACGAAAGTTTTGAGATACACAAAGATCAAAAAATATAAAATCTGTGTGGATGGAAACAGATGAAGTCCTCCCAGCAACATCAATAAGCTGAGCAAGTTGAAACTTGCACAGGTGAATCAGAAAGGATGCTGTCAACTGTATTTGTTGGAAATGAAATAATCCGTCTCAAAACTTTCATAGTGACCCACGTAGAAGGCTGTGTTAGTGGCCCAGGAGAAAAATGGTAGCAACTTGGACAAAATTACTGTAATGGAGATAAAGGAAATTCAGTGGATTCAAGAGGTATTAAGGAAGTAGAATTTCCAGGATAATTGGTAGATTAACATGGGGGATGAGAGAGAATTTGGACATCAAAGACATGGGGACTGTGTGCTGCAGGAAATTTACCAGATTCTGGGAATATGGTACTTGAGATGGGCCTGAGAATGGGCTGTATCTTAATAGTTAAAGACTGCATGAGAAATGGCTTTTAAGATGAGAGAAAATACAGGGAAATAAAAGAGATGGGAGTAACATAATCCGTGCAAAAGTGGAAGAGCAGCATGAAAGGATTCAGTAGATGGGAAGAGAAGCATGTTGGGTGATAAAGCAAGAAAGATTGTGAGAGCTGGGAATGTCGTCTTAGGAGTTTAGACGTCACTGTCCAGACAATGGCTCCGGACATGAGCCTTGGCAGGAGGATGAAGGCCTATCGTTAGGAATGAAGAAGCCAACGTTGTTAAGCATTCTAAAAGGGCTGGCAGGACTTCCAAGAAGCAATATTTATCAGACATTTAAAAATATATGACTCGAAGTTCAGGAGTGGGGATGTGGATTTGGAAGTTATCCCCAAATAGTTAAAGCTAAGTTAGTGCAAGGGCAGAATTGACGAGATCACCAAGGAAATAAGTTTAGGGATTTCAGAAAAATAGATTCAAAGCAAGAACATGTCCAATACAGAAGGGCTGTCGACAGAAAAGAAGCCCCTGGAAATACAGGAAATGAGAAAGGGGAGTGTAGTGTCAGGAAAGCCAACGGCTGGGAGTTGTGGAGTAACAAAGGGGCTATTTCTCACCCTTCCAGTTTTGATAGTGAGAGGTCTGAGGAGAATCTCCTTAGGCTGAGATGAGAAGCAGAAACAACAGGACCAGGAAAGAACCACAGGGGTGGAGGAGCAGGCGTCACAGAATGTGCTCAGGAAATGCTTGTTGAACAACATGGTGGCCGACCTCCCCGTGCCTGGGTAGTTCTGGGTGGCACTCCCAGAGTTTTAATTGATAGCTACAGATCATTCATTGCTTTCCATTGTGTCCTGAAGGCCATAAGATAATGCAGCTGAGATGATTAATCCACTCGTAGGTCTGTTCTGTTCATTGTTTGGTACTTAGTATAGTTATTTTAAAAGCATTTAATCTGCTTGCTCAGCAATCTCAGAAGTTGCTGTACAAATGCCTGTTCCTGGTATTGGGAAAATGAGCACATGATGTCTGCTGCTTCCTCCCACATAGACTCCTTGGGTAGCACAGGAAACAAGGCTCCAGGTACCTAGAAAAGAAGGGTGCACCTGGCAGAGACATTGCACTCTCTGGGATAGATTACAGGGCCAAGAAAGGAACATCTAGAAAATGTTACTAGATTTCTTTTGGCTTAATAGGAATTGATTGTTGGAATTGTATCTGAAGGACAAGGTTGAGTGGCTGGTCGCTTGTGTAAATGTACTTCCTAATTAGCCACCGACACAAGACATAATGACATTTGTCTATATACTCATACTCTCAATGGAAATACACAATGAAAATCAGAAGAGCACAACACCTTCCTACCACACTCCTCAGAGCACACAGTTAAAGCTGCAAGTCCCCATGGAAAGGGCGCAGCCATGGGAGATGGGAAGAGGAAAGTCTACATCCCTGCTCTGTGCTTACTGACAGGGCCCGGGGCCATTACCTCACATTTCTGTCTCAGATTCATCTCTTAAACACAGGAGCTATTATAATCGGACCTGTCTTCAGCTATACACTGAAGACTCACGAATCCACTTCTGCCTACAGCTCTTTCCTAAACTCCCCACCCTTATGTCCAATTGCTTCCTGGACACTCTTTGCGTAGATGTTTCATAGACCTAATTTGTCCAAACCCAAACTTGCCTCCACTTGCAGCCCCAACACGCCAGAACATTGCTCGTCCTGCAGTTTTCCTAGATTGGCAAATGGGCCAATCCATACACCAGATGGCAGCCCTGATAGGCAGTCACTGTGTCCTATCAATGCTATCCCCTCCTTTCTCTCCATCTCCTCTGTCACCATATGGTCCACTCCACTGATACCCTTCTACCTACACCTCTTGTACCCTGCCACTTGCTCTCTTGTATCTCATATTTTGGTTTCATTAAGCTCTTTTTAGTCCTTCAAATGGGTGATGGATTTGCTTTAATGCTTGACCTTAGGTGATTTTCTTTGGCTAGAATGCTGCAGCCACATGCCATCCTTTCTGTCTTCTGTTTAAACACTCTTCCCTTTGGGAGTGTTCCCTCGTTCCCAGCCTCCTCTGGCTTGGGTTAGGCACCACTACTCAGCAGTTCCCTAGTGCCCAGAACTCCCCGAGCACAGCACTTATCAAAGCGTATTGCAAAGACATAGTTGCTTATTTTCTTCCTATGCTCTTAGCTTCTTAAAATTGGGCCAGTATCCCTCTTGCTTATTAGTATATTCTCAAGCACCCAGTAGATATTTGTGAAAAGAAGGAAGGAGGGAAGGAGGGAGGGAGGAAGAAAAGGAGGCAGGAAGGGAGGGAGGGAGAGAAAGAGGGAGATAAAAAGAAATGGGAGATTTAAGATAATGTAACAAAGGTGCTTTGTAAAAGAAGCTATCATTATTGTAATTCCAGGAACAAAGGTTTCAGAAGGAGTTTCTCATAAATTAGGGCTTCTTACTTGCTAGGAGGGGAACTGAGGAAAGGTCCGTGCTCACCCTACAGAAAGCCCCGGCTGTGTAGGAATTAAGGAACATTCACACCAACCCCATTGGTGTGTGGGGAGGCTGTTTACAGCCAGTGACTATGTATTTCTGAAAGTTGCTTAATTTCTTTGAGCCTTTGGTTTCTTGTGTCACCTGAAGGTGTTGGACAAGACCACCTGTAGGGTCTCTTCCAACTCTGACATAATTTGATTTTACTCTTCACCCCTCTCCTTCCCTCCTTAAGGCTTGTGAGTTCCATTTTTCACTCTCCCTCAACACTCCTCCTCCTTTCTAAGTGTATCAGCTGGCAGTGAAAATAAGGGTGGCAAAGTCTCAGGGAAAGCAAACGAGTGTGTGTACGGTCCCTGTTCCATCCTTGGTGCTTGGTGTGCTGACTTCTGTTTCCACAGGCTTTACCTGATTTTCTAGAAATGTGAGGATATTTTCAGAGTGGCTTCAATTCAGGGTTGGTTTTTGACTTAGAGGCATTGGTCTTTTTTTTGAGACAGAGCCTCAAGCTGTCGCCCTGGGTAGAGTGCCGTGGCATCTCAGCTCACAGCAACTTCCCATTCCTGGGCTCAAGCGAGTCTCCTGCCTCCACCTCCCAAGTAACTGGGACTACAGGTGCCCACCACAACGCCCGGCTATTTTTTGGTCGCAGCTGTCATGGTTTGGCGGGCCCAGGCTGGATTCGAACCTGCCAGCTCAGGTGTACATGGCTGGCGCCTTAGCCGCTTGAGCCACAGCTCTTAGCTACATTATCTATGAGCAATTATGTCAATTTTTTAAAAAGTTTTTGCCAGAAATTTTGGCTCTGGCCAGCAACATTAGCCAAATGTCTTTAAGAAGATGCATAACCAAAGGGAAACCAGTCTAGTCTGGATTATCTTTTAAACCAAACTTCAGAGGTTTTAATTAATAGTGAGATTTCCACTGGAATGCGTTTTCCCCAGGGCCCAGTCTTCCCCAGGTGCCCTGCCAACACGTGTCTACCAAGTCCTCCCTCAGCTCCTTGGCTGGCTCCTTCTCATCATGCACCACTCAGCTCAGATATCACCTCCTCTCATAGCTCCCTTGGCTGCCCCAGTTTACTCAGCCCTCCTCCTCCTCAGGCAGCACCGTTGCCACATCATTGTGTTTTAGAGCATTTGGCCCTGCCTGAGAGGGTAAGGGTTCATTTATTTGTTTATTCTATGTCTTTTCCTTTACAAAAATATAACTCCGTGGAAGGCAGGCTCTGTCTATCTTGTTTGCAACTATATACCCAACAGTTAGCTCGGCGCATGCACAAAATAGATGCTTGAATAAATGCCGTGGTGAATGAACAAACCTTTGGGATGTCCAGGAGTTTACTTAGTCCACTTACCCAGCAGCCTCAAATGTCACGGCTTCCGTCCGACTGCTGTGGAAATGAGTGGTTTGATAGCCTTATGGGTTTAACACTGGACTAGATGGCTCAAGCAATCTGATGTTCTCTGCTTGCCAGCCACACTGTATCTACTAGCTAGGCAATGCTGTCTATGTGGAAATTATAAAGTTAGATACACGCACACACATTTATTCTAAAATTCTTCTTGCTTGAAATAATATCCAACAGCAGTGGTTTACTTTTTTTTTTAAAAAAAAGATGAATAATCCTTTTTTTTTTTAAAATGAAAATCTTACAAGGAACTCAAATACATATAAGATAAAATGAAGTCAACTGGAAGATGTAAGATTGAGGCAAAAAGGAGGGTTATAGTTTTGTCTCTTCCTCAGAAATAACACCTCCTTCTCATGGCAGCTCCTCGATGATAATAACACAGTAGAACCTCCATACCAGACCACTTCCCTGCATGACCACCTCTTGAAGGTGACCTAATTTTCATAGACTGGACATGTACCACACGTACAAATCAGGACAGTAGGCTTAGTTCCTAATGTCAGCCACTTCCATCTGTTGGCCAGTTTGTCACAGACCCTGGGCGGTCAACTTACAGAGCTTCCACTGTAATAAATAATATGTTTTGAGTACTTGTTATGTACCAAGTACTTACATGTATCATCTTGTCAATTCTTACACATGTAACAACACTAAAAATATTGTTATTATCCGGATTTGGGAAATGAAGAGACTAAGTTTTAAAGAACTTAAAAAACTTGTCCAGGTCTTTGTGGTACTTGTTTTCCAAGATAGCTGCCAATGATCTTCACCTCCTGGCATCTGTGCCCTTGAGAACTTCCTTCTCACAGGTAATTGGGGACAGCAGTATGACCAGCAGAATGTGACAGAGGTGATGGCATATAACTTCCAAGGCAGGTTATAAAAGCTCATAGCTTCTGCCTTGCTTTCTTGGATCACTCACCTTGGGGTGATTCAGTCTCACTTTAGTGCCTGTGGTCTTAATCATGAATGCTCCATTTTTCTTACATACTCATTTTTTTTTTTTTTAGGCAGAGTCTTACTCAGTCACCCTGGCTAGAGTGCAATGGCATCATCACAGTTCACAGTAACCTCCAACTCCTGGGCTCAAGTGATCCTACTGCCTCAGCGCTCTGAGTAGCTGAGACTACAGATGTCTGCCACCACACCTGGGTAATACTTTTATTTTTAGTAGAGGTGGGGTCTTGTTCTTCCTCAGGCTGGTCTCAGACTCCTGAGCTCAAGAAATCTGCCTGCTTCCACCTCCCGGAGTACTAGGGTTATAGGCATGAGCCACTGTTTCTGGCCATTCATACTTATTTTTAATACAGGGCTAAAAGTTATACAAGCATCTTACAAACTCCACGTCACAGATGAGAAAACTGAGGTATGAAGAGTTTAAAAAACATTAATTGATGGGTCCAGGTGGTCTAGTTCCAAGACCTGAGCTCTTTGTCACCATGCTAAGTGAATGTCATAATCAGAACAATTTTTCAGGGAAATTAATTTGGAGAGGGAATGAATGCCAGGGATGGAATGGAAAGGAAAGAGCCTAGAAGTGTGGACCTTCACTGGGAAGCTATTGTAATTATTAAGGAGAACAGTTAATTTAATGGAAACAAAGCCTCTGTAATTACACAATTATTTCTCAAAATATTCTTGATACTATTGTTGGCTTCTGGAGATTTGGGTGAGCAGGCCATTGGTTTGACATGATACAGTATTTCTTACATTGCAACTGCCTGTACTCATTTGTTAATATTCCAGCAGAAAATTAACCATGGTTATTGCCCATCCCAGTCTCCCAAGTGGTCAAAGGTGGTCCAGTTGAAGATGGCTTTCAGTATTCACTGTAATGTTGAATTTCTATTTTTATGCAGCACTCCAATAATTGTCTTCATATTAACCCATGTGCCACTGTTTTTGAAAGAGGAAGAATGGTCCAAGATTTTCTGTCTTTGGAGTAAGCTAAAGATCAGTGATAATTGAAACAAGAAATCCTGGCACAGGAAGAGAGAACTGATTGTGCTCTGTCCTTGGTAGAATTTGAGTCATTCATGCAGTTAGTGTCTGGAGAGTTCTAGTGAGTCATGCATCGCTAACTATGGAAGAAAAATGTATTTTCTAAAGCTGTCTGTTATTACTCATGTCTTTCAATAGGAATCAGCAGATGCTGGTACCCTATTGACTGGTGATCTAATAGAAAGTTTCTCACAGACGGGTCTGACACAATTTCCCTCTAACTCTCATAAATTTGGCACAAGTCCTTTTATTTGGCTTGCAAGATGTTTGCATTAACATTGTGACTTATTTTTGGCTTGATGTTAAAAGGATTGTTTAGTAACAAAATGGAGCATTTGGATTTTGTGGCAGCCAGGAGGAATGCTCTCATTTTATAATGAAACAACTGAACAAATGTTCTTTACAGTGATTCATTCCTCATCTGGGAAAAATTTCTTTTTATTGCACTCTCTCTCTATTGGATACATAAAGCTGTTTTACCTTCAATATTTAGGTAGAATTTTCAGTGAGCAATTTGGGAATAATATCTGTAAATTACAAAGATAGGTTCCTCTCTGCACAAGTAACCGTACGATTGAATATTAGGAACCACTTGGGTTCTATTTCTAACTGGGCCAGAGTTTGCATATAACCTTGAGCTATTCACTTAATCTTTTTGAAACTTAGGTTTTCTGCCTGAAATGGGAAGAAAATTGCCTACTATTTAAGCTAAGGCAGAAACAATTTCCTGATAGGAAGATGACTCAGTGGCTGAGGGCAGCTGCATAGCCTCTTGTCCTGGACATCTTCAGGGAGACTAGAGATCAGACCATGTGACAGTGAGGAATGATACAGAGATTGAGTCATCATGGGCTTGTTATTTCCAGTCTCTGTTCTCAGTCCTGGGAAATAAGGACAAACCACACATACCCAATGTCTCTGCCCTCACGTAATGTACGATGTTCAGTATGTTTCCTGCCTGTTCTGCTTGGCACACGTTTGGGGGTATTCAGAGAGAGGTCCTATTATTATATTATCTGCATCTGTGTCTTTTTTAAAAATTACAGGATCATTCAGAATCACTGCTCAATAAAAACAACCCTGAGAGTCTTACAGGAGAGGAGTTTGATAGTGGTATTAAGACAGGTGTGGAGAGAAGGGGGATGTGTGGTGGTGCTGTCATATAGGCACCAGGTCCCAGGAGGCAGACCAGGAGCCATGGGTTC
Organism: Otolemur garnettii; assembly: GCF_000181295.1. NCBI lineage: Eukaryota > Metazoa > Chordata > Mammalia > Primates > Galagidae > Otolemur > Otolemur garnettii. The sequence goes on from NW_003852616.1 coordinate 1,953,102, forward strand.
ACATTGCAATAGTGCATTGCCTGAGATGAGAGTGTGGGGAGAGCTTTAAAATGTGTTGCATGGGCTTTTAGGCCAGAGTTGATGGGCCCTCCTCTCTACTGCCCTGAGAGGGGCTTCTTATCCGATGTGGATGACGATTGACTGGGTCTGCAGCAAGTGAGGATGGATTCTGAACACGAGAGCTGCTCTCCATCTTCTTTGGTCAGGGATACGTCTGGTGCTGTACCAGGAGTGTTACGGCATACTTAGTCTTGAGCCAAGTTTCCGTTTTCAGTCAGCTTTGTCAGCAGGCAAAGTGGTTCTTCCTACCAAAAGGAGTTTGAAATGCCAGTCCTCTTACCACTGTTAGCGTTGCTCCTGCAGGGGGAACGCAGCCACAGGTGCTGAGACTGGGAGGCGGGCCCAGAGCTGCAGTAGACACAGTGGGCCCGTCTGCTCACGCAGGTGCCCCAGATCTGGGGATTCCCAAGTCCTCCAGCATTAGTGGCTCATCTGTTCCATTATAATTTTCAAATTAAGGCTCAGCGCCTGTGGCTCAAGCGGTTAAGGCTCCAGCCACATACACCTAAGGTGGCGGGTTTGAATCCAGCCTGGCCTGCCAAACAACGATGGCTGTGACCAAAAAATAGCCGGGCATTGTGGCGGGTGCCTGTGGTCCCAGCTACTTGGGAGGTGGAGGCAGGAGACTCGCTTGAGCCCAGGAATTGGAGGTTGCTGTGAGCTGTGATGCCATGGCACTCTACCCAGGGGGATAGCTTGAGGCTCTGTCTCAAAAAAACCCTTTTTTTTTTCAAATTAAAATGGTTCAAGCTCCTATCCTACTTATGATGGGTGTCCCAGTAGCCTTGAATTCTCTCTCATGATGCTTAGGGTTTATATCTCAAATTGCCTCTGAATCACAATTTCTGCCTGGACTGAATTCCTCCTGGCCACTCTTCCTGTTACCCTCTCTGTGCGTCATCCATCTCCCGCCCTGAGTGTTATCATATTAGGAATGTCCAGATTCCTTCACCTTCCAAAGTCCCACAGACCCAAGGCAGTGGAGGGAGGGGTCCAGCGCAGCAAACAATGTAAAGCTGATGTCATTTAATCCTGATTTTATTTATTTTTGAATGTTCTGTATGTATTTATTGGTTGAATGAATTAACTACTGTTTAAATATTGGCATGATTAAAAGAAGTAGCCTGTGTTATCAAATCAGTGGGTAACTCATGCTTACCCCTCCTGTCCCCCCTCTCCTTAATGCTCAGATTTTGGTGAAGGTTTTCAGGTAAAATATGTTAGCACTGCATTTTCACATTTCTTCTCCATAGCTTACATTTCATAAAATAAAGGACAATTTCTGCGGTGAAGATTGGGGTCTAATGGGTACAAAAAGGCCTATTTTCCAAGCATATGCATTTGTTCCCTTTTTCCTACTTGATTCTGCCTAATTCACCTTGAATGCAGTATTTGCACCCTCCTATATCCTTCTGGATCAATCTGCTTTTAGAAGTCCATTGGTCATCCCTGATCAAGCAAATTTCTCACTGGCTCTGTCCTCCACAGGCTCTGCTTTCTACTTCCCTCTCGTGGTCTTATCCTAAGGAATTTGGCTCTTTTCTCCTCTTACCCCGAAGTCAGCTCTGCGCTCTGTGGCAGAGAGCTGGGAGAAGTAACTCATCAAGCCACCCAGCCTAACTCATCGGTCTGGCACCGCAGTCTTGGCTTTCTCAGGGTCAAAGACTCACCAGTGGTTTCCTTTCTCATGAGTGTCTATATACGGAAGGGGAAAAAAGTAAGGCTTTGTCTTCCTTCCGAGATGCAGACAGAAGTGGTTTTCTGTTTTTACTACACAGGGACAAAGGCAGCTAGCATTTTGTAAGGCATATTGATAAGAAACAAAGAGACTGTGCTGCCTTCCCCCTTCCCCTCAAATCAACTGGCACTTCAAGGTGGTGCCTTGGCCAACTGCATAAAAAGCCTAGAACTTCAGCATCATGATCTCTGAAATGTAAAGTGGGCACTCCAGCCAGCACATGTGGAACCAGAGGAGACGGCCCAGCAGGACACACGGGATCTCTGGGGCTGCAGCGGGAAGGATCCCATCTGGACCCAAACCCACCACACCCTGGGGGAACCAGACAGTGGTATCAGAATCTCTTCCCTGGTCTTTGTCATTCATGGACAGACACAGATAAGTATTTAGAGTGAAATGTATCCCACTCTCATTTCTGAATGTGGCTTTAGTCATAGGCAACAAATACTCTATTTGTCTTCAGAAAAATTGCCTGTCTCCATACAGGTCTCCCTCATCCAGAGGGCTGAAGTGACACCAGGCAGCAGCACCCTTTGGGGAAAGCTGTCTTAACTGGGCTTATTGATAATGACACAAACCTGTGGGAAGACCTGACTTTCCTCTGCATCTAGCAGTTTTTGGAAGAAGATATGATAAAGTATAGCATTTCAAAAATGTTTTCAGAATAACCGCATATTCAGTGTTCCCTTTCCAAGGACCCATGAGAATCTGATTTTCTTTGTTATATAGAGTGTAAGTTCTTTGGAAGAATAAACACAGAGGGAATATGAGGAGGAGTGATGTGGGAGCGAGGGTGTCGTGGCCTCTTGGTTCGCAGTTCATAGACTGGCTGTTGGCTTTCCTCTGGGCCAGGAGCACAACATCTCCCTGCTGCTTCATTTTGTTTTAAGGGCTCCCTAAATTAGGTAAACCCACCCAGGCCTTCGAACTCAAAATCAACTGACCAGGACCCTCGTCATGATCCCTCGTCATGTTCACTGGTCCTGCCTGTTCTCAAGGGGAGATTATACAGGGCTTATATAGTAGGGGGTGGGAATCTTGGGGACCTCTTACAGTTCTGCTGACATCAAATCATGGCTGTGTTTCATCTTTTAGAACATATTAGGATATGATAATAAATATAAAAATAAAATGTCTTGTAGGGATCCAATATAAAACTGCTACTAAGTCTTTTTTCTTAATGTCTTCCCTCTACAACTGGAAACATTGACATAGGATCCCCCCACTGAACAAAAGGCTACATTAGGAAAAGTCAATCTGACACCAGCCATCTGTAGAACTAACATATCCTAAGCAATGATCTACGAGTGAGAAAATTTTGAGGAATATTCAAAGCTAAATTAAAGCATATAAGCTATATAAACTCAGAGGAGTATGGCCATTTTAGTCTGTCTAAAAATGTAGCTGAGTTAGTTGGTTTTTGTCCTATCTAAAGGAAGACGGTTTACACAGGGAAACACTCTGTGAAGAACTTAGAAAATGGTTGAAGTGAAGTTATTGTGTTTAATGATAACAGCCACCAAAATAGTCTCGTTTATTACTCTGGCTTTGGTTTCTAGATAGATAAGCAAACTTCCCCTTTGTCTTTTGTTTTTGTTTTAGAGACAAGGTCTCACACTCAGGTTGGAGTGCAGTGGCAAGATCACAGCTCACTGAAGCCTTGGACTTCTGGGCTCAAGTGATCTTCCCCCTTTAGCCTCCCAAGTAGTTGGGACTGTAGGGGTCTGCCACCAAGCCTGGCTAGTTTTTAGAAATTTTGTAGAGAACTCCTGGCCTCAAGTGATCTTTCCACCTCAGGCTCCCAAAATGCTGGGATTGCAGGACAAACACCCCATTTGAATTTGGTTTCATAGGTATCACACGGATATAGTTTACTGACCAGTGGGGGTAGGAATTCCAGTTCTCTTGATCATATTTTCAGGGAAAAATAATAAACATTCTGGTTTATATACACATTTTTGTAAATTTGGTTAACATTACTCAGCATCCTAGAGTCCAACCATCTCTAGGTACACGGACAGAACCAGCCTTCTGGGCATAAAGTTGAGGATTAGATTCTAAATGAGAAGATCAAGGATACGGTCAGCCTCTGAGACCCTGACTGGCTCCTGGCCCAGACAACAGTTCTGTCTCCACTTTCTCTTACTGCAGCGTGTTCGATTGATAACGTGCTTTGAGAATGCAGTGGCAGTGACCTTAATGTTCTGAACCAAGTCAGCTGGTGGCCTGGACTGACATCCTGAATATGTTTGTTAGCTGAAATGAGCGAGTGGTTGCAGCAGTCGCCACAGCAACGGTGAGGCCGAAACCCTCAAGAGCTTTCAGCAGAGGAGTAAGGGCAGCTGTGGGGATGGCTTCAGCTGGAATTAATAGTGACTAACTTTTAGGATGAGCCTGCTGGGAACCCTTTATGTTTTTCCTAGTGAATGTAAGTGCATACTCTGCTTGTTCTTCAATGTGAGACCCTTCTCTCGGCTTTTATGCAATAGTTCACGCCTATTCCTCGTCTGGATTTTATAAATGCTAAGTGGGAGAAAGGGGGAAAAATAAAACGAAGAATTTGTTATCTGATTTGCAATTCTGCCTTCCTGAATATTTCATTTATAATTTGCCCACAATGTTGTACACACCTCCAAACTGAAAGAAGGGCCAAGTAATGTTCTAAAAGGAGAACAGTGAACCCAGAGGGTGGCTTGAGTCTGTTCCATGATACCAGAGTCCTGGCCACTTGCCTGTTGAGCATTTAGACGTCTCGTGGAGTGTCGCTTGCTTGGTTGATTGTGCGCGGGAGGTGAGATGCAGGTATAACTTTGGTAAATAGGAATGAAATATGCTTGATTGGCACTCTAGGAATTGTGCAAATAGGACCATCCAGGAGGACGGGCCAGAGGAGGAGCAGGATGTCTAGATATAGGGCTTATTGATCCACACGCAGATACAAGGCCAGAGACCGAACCAAGGGAGGGACCACACTGGCGAAATAGACTGTGGCCACGAGGACACAGCCAAAGGTGGAGACTGATGAACTCCTAGTGGTTTAGCACAAATAAGTAGTATTTTCCTTGGAAGATCCACCAAACTAGAAAAGTCTTTTTTTATAAATAAATATGTGCGGATAATACTGAATCAAAGTTACACTGATGTCTTTGACAGACTTTCTCAGAGTCTGTCCTCTGTGCTATGGACTAAATGTCTGTGAACTTCCAAAACTGACATGTTGACGTCTCACTCCCTATCTGTCAGTCCCTGGAGGTGGGGCCCTTGGGACATGACCTGGTTTAGATGAAGTTGTGAGGGGGGTACCCATGACAGGGTCACTGTCCTTATGTGAAGAGAAAGAGACGGACAGACACTCCTTCTTCCCTGCTTTACTTCTGAGGGAAGTAAAACTCAGTGGAGATCCAGCAGGGGCGGCCAGGGGAGGGTAAGCGCCTGCCTGATGGGTGCAGGGGGCACCATGTGAGAGAAGGGCACGCAGCCTGACTCACACATCACAAAAGCAATCTGTGTAACCAACAACGTTTGTACCCCCTTAATACTTTGAAGTAAATAAAAAGTTATATATATAAATGTATTAAATTATTGTATGTAATCTCACCCCAAAATAAAGAAAGTAAATTTTTAAGAAGAAAAAAATAGAAAGAGAGACCAGAGTTCTTGCTGTGTCTCTGCCGTGTGGGACGCGGTGAGACAGCGGCCGTCTGGAGCTGGGAAGAGCGTCCTTGCCAGGGAAGCACACAGCCAGGGCCTGGATCTTGAACTTCCTGTGAGAAATAAATATCTGTTGTTTAAGCCACCCAGTCTATGGCATTTTTTTTTTTTTTTTATGGCTGCCTGGGCTGAACAAGACACTATGCTAATGTTTAGTGTAAATTTCTGAGAGGTCTATGAGACAGCCAGTGTTTCTCAAACTTATTTGAATAGGAACCCTTTTTTCTCAGATCATCTGAGGGAGGGTGTGGGCGGGAAAGGCCCCTGCCTGGGGTTGATGCTTTAGGCCCCCAATATGTGCTTCCACCCCAGCTGTGTCCTTTCCCACAGGACCACGGGGATGTTCACACCCAGAATCGTGGTGCCCCTTTATGCATCATGCTTCAGGCCTACATAAATTTCTTTTCTCTGGCTTCTAGATAGCAGATTCCTCTTACACTAGGGTGACCAGATTTTAACATTTGTTAAGCGGGACAACATGGCTGGGGGGTGGGGCAGGGGACAGGGCAGGGGACGGGGCAGGGCAGGGCCTGACAGCAATGCAAACTTTGATAAGCAGTTCTCGATAATCACTTCTCAACAATTATTTGTTATTATTACAGTTTAACATTATAAAATTAATAAAAATAATATAAAACTCATATTCTGGCAAAACAGCCACATGGCAGCCGAAAACCGTATATTCCCTTCCTGTTCTCCCGCCTGTTCGTGCATTCTTCCCAAAAATCGGGACTTTTTTAAAATGCCTCGGGACACAGAACAAATTGTTAAAAAGCAGGACTGTCCCACCAAAAGCGAGTCTGGTCACCCTATCTTACACCCAAACCCAGGTCTGAGTACAGACGGCTACATCCACATGTGAGTACGTGGAAAGAGGAAAGTGATGGCCAGGAATAATTTCACCCCCACCTTCAGGTTCCAAAGTAGAGTGCGTGAAGTCTAAGAAACCTTAATTTAAACCTGGCCTCCAAGTGGTTATGAAAGTGTATTTGCAAAGGTAGGAAGATGCTTATGTAACAGTTTGCTAGTTTGCTTTATAACCTTAAAATATTTATACATATGGTATGGGAGCCTCTGTTCATATTATTCATATATGTAACTTCAAGCCCTACACAAGTGAGGTGAGAGCCTGGGCTGGGGTACTCCAGGATGCAGATCCAAAAAGCTCACCTTAAGGTTCACTCTCTGAGATTTTCAGATCCTACCGGCTTTACCTGTGATGACAAAATGACACACACACTGGATACCATGTTGAAAAACAGGCTCCAGGATTCCAGGCCATGCTTCTCTCTGCTTCTCAGTTTTCTCTTGGGTAAATCAGGGACAGCAGGTAAAAGTTGCTGTCGGGATTCAACTGAGTAACTAAGTGCCTTTAGCAAAGTGTTGGGCACATGCTTGAGGAAAGCTAAATAGTACTATCACTATTATTATGAAAATGGCTATCATCTTGGTTCAAAGTTAAGCATTCTGGTTATTAGGCCATCAGTGGCTCTTGTATAAACAATGTGTCTCACTGGCAGGTGGGAAGCAGGCTCAGCCTGCAGAGGGTCCCACCAGCCCATCAGCTCCCTGGGGCTGCCCCACCCTGAAGTCCAGGGGATGACCTCTGCAGCTGTGGGAAGTGTTGGGATGAAGCTCATCCACCCTGTGCAGAGGAGCCTGGAGCCGGGTACAGACGCAGGCCTGGGAACATGCATTTCTAACAAGTTCCTGGTGATGGGCATACTACTGGCTTGGGACCACACTTAGAGAACTGACCATATTGGGCACTGTTTTGAGAGGCTACACATTTGTACTATGGGTCAGTGAGGTTGGGAAGTGGGTAGAGGGTAGAGGGACAGCCATGTGGCAGGACAAAGGTGTATGCTCCAGGGCTAGCATTAAAGATGAAAGTAGCTTGTTGCCCAGCTGAGCACCCACCGGGGGCAGAGCTTCCCTGTCTTTTCTCCTGTCTGGAATTTGATGACTGCTGCTCCGGACATAGAGCAGGTGTTCACTCAACATTTGCTGAATCACATGCTGCTCAGGCAAGATTCCCAGGGATCAAGGAGCTTGTAGAACTACAAAATTAATAGGCATATCTACTAAAAAGTCAATTTTTCTGGTACTTCCAGAGAATGTGATGGGTTTTCCAAATACCTGAAGTTAGGGTCTTTGTAAGGGATGAGGAGCCTTGGGCAATACAATTAGTGCAGGCTTCTAAGATAATCACCCTTGAAAGGAGTCACCCAGTCGACATCTTTGATAGGATCCCTTGGGTTATCATTATTCAAGACAGAAATTTGAAAATTTAAATTTAATGATGTTCCAAAGTAGAAGTGTGGTATTACCATGGAGCCTAGGGAAGCCGTGTCCTGTGCCCTACCCCCAAAATAAATCTAACTACAAGTTATCATTTAAAACACCAACCTCATTTTGCTTTAGCTATTTTAGGGCTTAATATAATGAAAGTCTATTTTATGCTCACATAATAATTCAGCACATTATGTCCAATGGAGGTGGTGTGGTGGGAGTGTCCTTGTGTGTGTGGTGTACGGGGTGTGTGTGGGGAGCCCTCTGCTATTCACAGTCCCTTGGGGACTCAATCTGATGGAGGCTCAGCCGTGTTCAGTGTGAGGCTTCCTAGGTTGCCCTGAATGCCAAAACTCAGGCAGCAAAGGAGTGAAGAGCATAAAGGATTGTTCTGGGGGCCTCAATCCTTCCTTTGACTAGGATTTAATTACCTGGCTACATGAAACTACAGGGGCAGTGTTGAGGGAGATAGACAGAAATATAGTCCCTGGCTACTCACCCACTTGCAGTGACAGCTCCACCTATAGAAAAGAAGAGCATGAAACTTTGACATGGAGCCGAGCTTATCCCATACAGATGGTGATCCTCCTAGAGTTTATGATTCCCGCTCTGGACTGATACAACGACATAACCTTTTCCTGAAAACTTAATTTTGTAGTGTGGGTTCCCAGTTAACCTAATCCTGAGAGGTACTCCCCAAACAAAACTGAACAAGAAAAAAGTTTTGAGGTTGAAAAAGTTTAGGAAACGCTGTTTCATACTTCCCTCTTGAAAAATCATGACACGCTGTAACATCTTAAGGGTTATGAGAAGTCATAAAGAGACTGGTTCGTCCTCATTTAATGCAGTATTTCCCACACGTACTTTCCCACGGGACACTGTGTTAGCGGCGTGCATCGCTCTCTCATGGACCTAAGGCCACATTATTATTAATACTGATTGTTTTCTAACTTAACGTTGTTGGCAGAGCCACTGAAGTAGGTGAGGCCTTTTCCTGGTGCCAAATGGCCAGGGCTGCTGTTATGGGTTTTGAGCTCTTCTGTCTTTTATCTTTTCTTGCTTTATTGGTCTATTTCTTATCTTCCTGTTGAGATATTAGCTCCCTGGCTGCTTCTAATCTTCTCTGGACTGAGAAAACAGGCCTCTGCTTGCTTGAATATACAGGGAGGCCATAACATTTGTGGGCAATTTAAAATCACATACTATTTTAAATTGCACATGAACTTTATTGCCATCCTGTTTTAAAATTTAACTTGTAACGGAGCCTTGCACCACTGTGGGTGTATTTCTTTTGAGTAACAAATATTACAAAATCTATTTGTTTCCTGCTTACCTCCAGTTTCTCACCTCTATTCTAGAGAGAACTTTCCTAAGAAGGTGAACTAAATCGTGCTGCTCTCACCCAGACCAATCCCACTTCACGCCAGTAACTCAGCTGTATTCAGGGCCAAACCCACCCCAAAGGCTGTACCATGGATTCGTCCACAATACTAATTTCCACAAAGGGAGTGCTTTTGAATGTAAATGATATTTTTAACACGTGTAACTCTTTTATTCCTCTCAGGTTACTTAAATGGATGTATTTTTAAAGTCCTTCTCCCACCTGCTCCTCCTCACCTTTCCCAGGTGCACTTACAGCCGGGAGGAGGGCGCATCAGCTGGTTGATGGGGGATGATTTGTAGCCCTGTGCTTCCTTTTCATCTGGCCCGAGTTTTCAATCAAAGGATCAGGAAACAAGCTTTAAGGGAAAGAAGAAACTATGTTTGTTTTAGGTATTTAATAGTTCTTTGTTGGCCTGCATGATGCAGGCTATCTAACCACTGTTATATTTTTATAGAGAAAATGTCTTCAGAGTTAGACAAACTATGTGATGCCAAGAAAAGGAAAAAAACCCAACCCTACACTGCCAGCTGTCTCTAAGCCCCAGCACGTATTTAGCTTCCTACACGTTGCACCGTCTATGACTTAGGAGTTTCAGATGACAGGAAGCGAAAAGAAAAACTTTTGTCCTTTTCTATCAGGTATTCTTAGAAATGCCAACTCATTTTTCTGGAGTATATATAGCGCAAGTTAATGAGAAAATGAGTCACTTCCAGCACTGCCTGGGAACTGTTACATCGTAGTAACACAACTTCCTTTCAAACAAGCAGCTTGAAAGCAACATTCTCTGCTTTGAAAGTTACAGTTATGTTACCAAGGTGGGTGGGCAAAACCCTGAAGAGGACTCATACCTGGAGCAAGTCCAGGGTTGTCATCAAAGTTTACTGGATGTGTGTGCAGTAATTGTTATTGTGTTGAGTGGTAATGAGGTGTACATGGTACTCAGTCCCACAGGTAAGTCTGTTTTGCCACAGCCAAACCAAGTATTTCTAGAATTCTGGTGATGTCAAGTCCTGTTTGACCCCCTGTCAAAAAGAATCAGAGCTGGACACTGATTAAAGTGGTTTAGATAATTGTTTTTTCAAAACAAACAAACTATTGCAGGGGAGGAGACTGACTCAGTATCTAACTGAGCTGCATTCCAAACACAGCATGGAGAAGGGGGGTTTACAGCCCAGGAGCAGGGTGGAGCCAGTGAACAGAAGGTCACTAAGAGGAAACATCAAGGGTCAGGTTGTTCTGGCTAAACTAATGACAGAGTCCTTATTGAAGGCAGGCTAGGGGCATTGGATACCAGGAATGGGGGATGAGGAATTTATTGCATGTCCAAGGCGGCGATTTTTGCTAAAGTCATCCAGCAGAATTTTTTGCTACAAATGGGCACCGCAAAGATGGGCACAGGGGCCCAAAGTTTGGGGTGTGGTTGAGAAGCAGGCTCAGAGGATCCTGGCCAAACGTGGTCTTTTTCCCTGCCACAGTTCTCTTCTCTCCAAGCCACTTAACCCATACCTGCCGGTAGTCCCCAGTCTTTGCATCAATCCCAACTTTGAGTAAAAGGAATTGAAAAGATGGCAAATAGATTTCAGTGGATGCCTGCTGTGCTTGATTGGCAGTGCTGCCAGGAGCTCAGAGTGAACAGAGCCTGGGTCTAGGCTCAAAGGGACAGAACGGCATGGGTCAGGGATAGGGACTGCACCCGGCATCACCTGATGAAGACTTACAAAGAGAGAACCAGGACTTAGGAAGCTGGATTTGTACAGTTCATAAAAATTGGTTGCCATGTGAACAGATTGGCAAGGTCTTGGAAAAGGCTGTGGAAAGGAGGGGCTCTAAAGCTTAACCTCTCTTAGCTCCTTTGTAAATCTGCCTCTGATCAAGCCATGAACGTGGGGTGTCTGCTCTGGCCCAGCAGTCTAGGTCTCAGGGCAGACTGTCCTTCCCCTAGTCTGGTTTATCAACAGCTAGTGCTTTTTTGTGCTAAGGAATCTTTGCTTACCATGCTGATATTTTTCTATGTTTTTTTTTTAAGTTAAATCGTTTCACATTTAGATCTATAGAAACTGATGTATTTGGTATGGTGTGAGATAGCAGTAAAGACTAGTTTCTTTTCAGTATATATATCCAGCTGACCCAGCATCATTTTTCCTTTCTGCACTGAGGGGAAGAGTCACAGTTGTCTTGAATTTGGTAACTTTATATATTTTAGACTCTATTCTGTTCCATTGGTCTAGTTGCTTCTTCTTGAACTAGTACGACATTGTTCCAATTTACCAGAACTTTAGGATGATATTTGCTACTCTACATCCTCTAGCTTTATTCTTCTTTTTCAAGATTATTTTTGTATTCTCAGTTTTTTTGCATTTCCACATACATTTTGGAACCAGCTTGTCAAGTTACACATACATATATAAACCCTACAGGGAATGATAGTAGGATTGTCTTAAATATATGGATCAATTTTGGGGAGAGTTGGCATAGTCAAAACTTCAGTTCATAACGTGGAGATATCTTACCACTTCTTTTAAAACTTCTCTTGGCTTGGTGCCTGTAGTACAGTGGTTATGCTGCTGGCCACATGCACTGGGCTGTTGGGTTTGAACCCTTCCCAGGCCAGCTAAACAACAATGACAACTGCAACGACGACAAAAAAATAGCTGGGCTTTGTGGTGGGCACCTGTAGTCCCAGCTACTTGGGAGGCTGAGGCAAGAGAATTGCTTAAGCCCAAGAGTTTGAGGTTGCTGTGAGCTGTGATGCCACAGCACTGTACCAAGGGCGACATAGTAAGACTCTGTCTTGAAAAAAAAAAAAAACCCAAAACTTCTCTTAATAATGTTCTGTGGTTTTCAGTGTAAATGTCTTTTATGTCTTTTAGATTCATTCCAAATAGTTGATAATACTATAGAAGGTTTTAGGCTTTAATATAATTTGCCTTTTTTTGGTGATACATAAGATACAATATATTTTTGCATGTTAAATTTGAATCCACATAACTTTGTTAACTTATTGGTTCCAATAGTTTGTAGATCCTCTGGGTTTTATATGTGTATAGTCACATCATCTGCCAATGATGACAGCTGTATTTCTATCTCTACAAACTTTTGCCTTGTTAAATTTATTTAAATTTTTTTTGAGACAGAGTCTCACTATGTCACCCTGAGTAGAATGCCGTCGTGTCACAGCTCACAGCAACTTCCAACTCTTGGGCTCAAGCAATTCTCTTGCCTCAGCCTCCCAAGTAGCTGGGACTACAGGCACCTGCCACAATGCCTGCCTATTTTCTTTCTTTCTTTCTTTATTTTTTTTTGGTTGCAGTTGTCATCATTGTTGTTTAGCTGGCCCAGGGCCAGGTTTTAACCCACCAGCCTTGGTGTATGTGGCTGGTGTCTTACCCACTGAGCTACAGGTACTACCTAAATTATTATTATTATTATTTTGTATTTTACTGGGTAGGGTCCTAGAAAAATGTTGAATAATCTTTCCATTCTCAACCAGAGCCCAGAAAATCTTGGCACCAGGCCAGGCCCCATGGACAGAGCTCTAGGCCCAACCCTACAGATCCACGCTTCAGACTGACCCCTATACATGTATGACTGTAGACTTAGGCTCCAGGACCATCCCAAGACCAGGATGACTCCCATAGAACCAGGCACCAGACCTCCCCCTGTAGATTCAGGTGCAAGGCTCACCCTAGTCCCAGTTTGGCCCCTGTGGACTAGGCAAGTTCCTATGGATACAGGGTCTAGGGAAGCGCCGGTGTGCCCAGTCAACAGGTTCGCTACTCAGGTTTTCCCCTAGTGGCTCTAGACTCCAGGCTTGACCCCATGGATCTAGATCAATCTATCCCCAAGGACTCTAGTAGCAAGCTTGTCTGTGGAACACACCAGGTGTTCTGCCTGGAATTTCTAGATGGGCTGACTGGTGAAGGGTTTTCCCAGCCAAAGCCAGTCTGCAAAGTTTAGAAGTCTTCTTCCAATACAAAGACACCAGTGCATGGCCACAAAGATCACAAACAATCAGGGAAACATGATACCACCAAAGAAATAAAATAAAGCACTAGAAACTAACCCTAAAGAATTTAAGATTTATGAATGTGGTAGAAGGGAGGAGGCCAAGATGGCAGACTAAAAGCAACCTACACTCACTGCTGTCAAGGTAAAGACCAAATGTTGTAGTTGGAGGTTCACCCCTGGATGTACTATCTCAGAAGATTGTAAATAATCAGAGAAATGAATGGAGATACCCAAAGTAGGGGAGAGAAAGGAGGGGCCATCTTCTTGGCAAGATTGGAAAGTACCTGGGACAAATTTCCATATGTGGGGAAGGGTCAGGGAGAGATCCCTGGGGCTCTTCACTTCCCTAGTGGACATTGTAACCTGAGGTTCAGGGAGGCTCCCTCACCACAGCAGGCCCCTGAACTGATCAGGGAGCTTGGAGATTGTGCAGAAGCATTGCACCAGAGAGCAGACACAAAAGGGTCCTGCCAACTTGTGATCCCAGGTATCTGCCAGGCTAAGGAGGGAGCAGAGAGGGCAGGCACTCTTAACATGCTGTGACTGGGTACCAGGATGCCATGCATCCTCCACTCCCCCACACTGGCTGCCTCCCAGTGATCTGAGCAGAGCAGGCGCCCACTAGCACTCAGCTTCTGTTTCTGTCATCTTGACAGTGCTGACTCTGCCAGCTGAGTACAGCCCCAGCTGGTGCTACAGTTAAACCTTGAGCAGCCCAGCCTCTGCAGCCTGACAGACCACCTTGCCACTGGCCATGGTCCTACACCCTGTTTGGGTACAAACCAAGGCCCCCCAGCCTGTCCAAGTGCCCACCAAAGCCCCATACAGGTTCCCACCCAGGCATTAGTCAAGGCCCCCTGACTAATCCAAGTGTCCATCAAGGATTCATGTTCCACAGCGGTGCTCACCAAGATCCTATGACCTGCCTCACTGCTGGCTTTGGTTCTGTGAGGTATACAGGTGTTCATCAAACTGCTATAATCTTTCCAGATGCCCACCTACATCCTATGACCTGCCTAGATGCTGGCCAAGGCCTCCCAAACCATCCAGTCATCTTCCAAGGTCTCATCACCCACCCAGAGCTAGCCAAGGTCCCACAAGCTGCCATGTAGCAGCCAAGATCTCATTCCCTGTCCAGGAATTGGTTGGGGTTGTGCAACCCACCCAGCTGCCACAGTCCCACCACACTCTGCACACCTCAGTGGCCTCATGTGCTATGAGCCTGGTGACATGGTGTACCATATGCATTAGCAACCACAACTGTGCCCCGTGCTGCATGGCCACCATGCCACTGCTCACACATTGCCACAGACCCTCTCTCACTGGAAGCTGCCCCTTTCTATCATGTATTGCTACTGCCCATGGAACTGAACAGAGTGAATGTCCATAGCCTAAACATTTGGGGCCATCACTTACATAGCTTCTCCCAGCTGTCATTGCCACCACTGTGGGGAGGGTCCACTAAATTCCCACACAACCCACCTCCATAGAGAAGGACTTGTCCACCTTCCTGCCCAAAAATCTAATAGTGACCTTGGGGCTAACACACCACTTGTATGAATATCCCCATACAAACTCAGACTGTGACAGCCACAGGAATAGGACTATGCAAGAAAACAACTGTATCACAGACTCCTAGTGCATTCACTCCTCTCTTTCCAGTTCAGTCCTCCAGAGTAGGATATAAAAGCTCTACCTATGAGCTCTTCTTCTCACTAAATCACAGAGTTCCCGGTAAAGGAGAATAGGTCCATTACATGCCTATCTGCCCCGAGCTGAGAGAAAACTTTTCAGATGAGAATAAATCAGCAAAATTAAAAAAAAAAAACAAAAACAAAAAACTGGCAACAACAACAACAAAAGAAGTGGATTTGACACCTCTAAATGGTTATAATAGATTCATGGCAACAAACCTTAACCAAAAGGAAATTTTCAGAATGTCAGAAATGGAATTTAGAGATAATATGAATAGGTTTGCTGAGAAAGTTGAAAACCAATACAAAGAAGCCAAAAAAACCACAAACAAACAAACAAACAAACAAAAACTCACTCAGGACATGAGTAGTAATAATAATAAAAAAAAACCTCACTATAAAGAGAGAGAACACAGGCTCAGTGCCTGTGGCTCAAGTGGCTAAGGCACCAGCCACATACACCTAAAGTGGCAGGTTCGAATCCAGCCTGGGCCCGCCAAAACAACAATGACGGCTGCAACCAAAAAAAATAGCCAGGCATTGTGGTGGGTGTCTGTGGTCCCAGCTACTCGGGAGGCTGAGGCAGGAGACTCGCTTGAGCCCAGGAGTTGGAGGTTGCTGTGAGCTGTGATGCCACAGCACTCTACCCAGGGGGATAGCTTGAGGCTCTGTCTCAAAAAAAAAAAAAAATAGAGAGAGAACACAAACAATATAGTAGAACTTAAAGAAATGAAAGAGTCATTGAGGGAATTATAAAATAGGAAAGAAAGCGCCATTCTAACCCAGTCAGTCAAAGATGTAGAAATGAAAGCAAAGAAGAATGAGCAATTACTCAGACAAATGTGGAACTATGTGAAGTGAGCCAAGATGTGAATTATAGGGATCTCAAAGGGACAAGAAAAAGAAAAAAAGGATGCAAAACCTATTTGAAGGAAGTATTGAGAACTTGCCTGCCTTTGCTAGACATTCAGATATCCATATATAAGATGGTCACTGAACACTGAGAGAATTCAATAAGACATTGCCAAGACACAGAGTCATCAACCTGGCCTAAGTCAACAGGATGGGGAAAATTCTACAAGCAGCCGATGAAAGCAAAAACTATCATACAAAGGAAAACCCATCAGGCTAACAATAGACTCTTCAGTGGAGACCCTATAAACCAGATGGGGTTGGGGCCACAGCTTGAGTCTTACACAAAACAACTGCCAGCCAATGATTTTGTATGCTGCAAAAATAAGTTTCACAAATGGTAGAGAAATAAAGACTTTTCCAGACAAGCAAACACTAAGGGAATTTGTCACTGTTAGATCTGCCCTACAGGAAATACTCTAAAATGCAGTATATGTGGAACAGCATAATCCATAACTACCAGTGTAAGAACATCTGAAAGTCAAAGCTCGTGACTCTTATAAAACAACAGCAGAAGAGGGAAAACAAAGCAAGGTATCGTAAACAAGATGAACACAATAGCATCCCACAAATCAATGCTAACACTAAATATGAATGCTCTGAATATCCCACTTAAAAGACAAAGATTGACTGTATGGATGAAAAAAAAATCCAACTGTTTGTTATCTACAAGAAACATGTCTAGCCCAAAAATATTTGCACAAACTAAAGGTAAAGCCATGGAAACAAAAAGCATGCAGCGTAGCCATTTTCATATTAGATTAAATAGATTTTAAATCAACAAGTTAAAAAAAAAGACAAAGGCATTCATTATATAATGGTAAAGGGAGAAATTTAACAAGAAGATGTGCTAGTCCTAAATATATATACACCTAACATAGGAGCTCCCAGATCCATAAAGCAGATTCTACTATATCCAAGCAAAGAAATAAATAGTAGCATCTTTGTTACCAAGGACCTCAACACCCACTGTCAGAACTGGACAGATCATTAAAATGGAGGATGAATAAAGAAATACTGGACTTAAATGGGACTCTAGAACAAATGAACCTAACAGACATTCTACTCCAAAGTTACTGAATATACAGTAATTTTAAGAATAAAAATACTGTATTAAAATCATAATAATCAACATATGTGGATAATAAAAGATGAATTAAGCACTTCTTGTAATTGCAGAAGTCAAATGTGACTTGAATATTACAAATTTAATATGTTTTTTTATTTTCTTAAAATGTGTACACATTTTTTTTGGCACCCTCTCACTGGAACCCATCCCTTTCTATCATGTACTGCTACTGCCCCGGAACTGAGTGGAGTAAATGTCCACAGCCTCAACATCTGGGGCCATTACCTCTGTGTATTCTTTACATCAGCACATGAGATATTTTCCAAGACTGACGATATCTTAGGCTACAAATTAAGTCTCAGCAAATTCAAAATTTTGAAATCATACCATATATCTTCTCAGAACAGAGTGGAGTAAAATTAGAAACAAATTCTATAAGAAGCACTCAAATATACACAAAGTTATAGAAATTAAGCAACTTTTTGGTGAATAATCCTTGGGTCAAGGAAGAAATTAAGATGTAAATCAAAGTACTACTTGAACTGAACGACAAAGGTGGAAAAACAACTCCTAAGAGGAAAGTTCATAGCCTTATGTGCCTACATCAAAAAGACGGAAAAAATCACAAATTAACAATGTCACACCTTAAGGAACTAGAAGAAGAATAAACCAAACACATATCCAGCAGAAGAAAAGAAATAACAAAACTCAGAGCAGAACTAAACAAAGGAAACCCAAAAAACAAAAGCCAAAATGAAACAGAAAGTCCCCTCAAACCAAAAACAAAAATACAAGGGATCAATGAAATGAAAAGCTGGTTCTTTGAAAAAATGAACAAAATCTATAGACCACTAGCCAGATTAACCAGAAGTAGAAAATAAATGACTCAAATAAGCTTGGTGAGAAATGAAAAATAAGACATTACAACTGATACCACAAAAATATAAAATATCCATGAATACTAAGAGAAATTCTATGTGCACAAACTTAGAGAAAATGCATAAATTCCTGGAAACACAGAATCTCTCCAGCATGAATTGTAAAGAAATAGAAATCCTGGCTTGGTATTTGTGGCTCAAGCAGCTAAACCACATACACCTGAGCTGGCGGGTTCAAATCCTGCCTGGGCCCGCCAAACAACAATGATGGCTGCAACCAAAAAATAGCCAGGCGTTGTGGCGGGTGCTGGTAGTCCCAGCTACTTGGGAGGC
>NW_003852616.1:1971297-1985524 GCF_000181295.1 Otolemur garnettii
AGAAATCGAAATCCTGAACAGACCAGTAATGAGTAGTAAGATTAAAGTGGTAAAAACAAACCAACTAACAAAGAAACCAACAAACACCCTTTTCCAACAAAAGCCACAGACCAGATCACAGCTGAATTCCACCAGACCTACAAAGCAGAAATGGCACTTATCTTACAGAAATTATTCCATCACATTAAGAAGGAGGGAATCCTTTCCAACTCACTCTATGAAGCCAGTATCACCTTGATACCAAAGCCAGGTGTATCCTTACACATACAAAAAAAAAAAAAAAAAAAAGGAAAAAGAAAAGAAAACTATGAACCAATATCTTTTATGCACATAGATGCAAAAATCCTCAACAAATATTAGTGAACCAATTCAATAACACATCAAAAAGATAATTCACCATGATCAAGTGGGTTTCGTTACCAGAAATGTAAGAATGGTTCAACATATGCAAATCAATAAACCTGAGTCACCACATAAACAGAAGCAAAAACAAAGACCATATGACCATCTCAATAGATGCAGAAAAAACATTTGATAAAACCTAGCTGTTCTTTCATTATCAAAACCCTCAACAAACTAGGCATTGAAGGAATGTATCTCAAAATTATAAAAGCCATATGTGACGAATCCAAAGCCAACATTGTCCTAAATGGGTGAAAGTTGAAAGCATTCACCCCAAGAACTGGAACAAGACAAGGGTGCCACTGTCACCACTTCTTTCTAACATTAGCACTGGAAGTCCTAGCCAGAGCAATCGGGCAAGAGAAAGAAATAAAGAGCATTCAAATTGGGAAAGAGGAAGTCAACTTACCCCTGCTTGATGATGAAATGATCTAAAAAATCCTAAAGGCTCCACCAACAGCTTTCTGGAATTGATAAATAAATTCATCAAAGTCTTAGGTTACAAATCAATGTACACAACTCAGTAGCATTTCTATTTACTAATAACAATCAAGCTGAGAGTCAAATCAAAGAGTCAATATCATTCACAACAGCTACAAAGAAAATAAAATACCTAGAAATATATTTAACCTAAGAGGTGAAAATTCTCTACAAGGAGAACTATAAAATATTGCTGAAAGAAATTGTAGATGGCACAAACAGATGGAAAACACACCTTCCTAATGAATTGGTAGGAAAAATATCATTAAAATTTCCATACCTCCCAAAGTGATTTATAGATTCAATGCAATTGCCATCAAAAATGTCATATTTCACAAATCTAGAAAAATAATCCTAAGATTCATTTGGAACCAATAAAAGAGCCTAAATAGCCAAAGCATTCTTTAGTACAAAGGACAAAACTGAGGCAGCACATTACCTGACTTCAAATTATACTGCAAGGCTATTGTAAGGAAAACAATATAATACTGGTATTAAATTAGAGACATAGACCAATGAAACTAAATAGAGAAAAAACCATATAGCTACAATCAACTGATCCCTGACAAAGCATGTAACAACACATCGTGGGCAACAGAAGCCCTATTCAATAGATGGTGCTGGGAAAACTGGATAGCCACATGCAGAAGAATGAAACAGAACCATTATTTCTCTCCATATATACAAATTATTAAAGATGAGTAAAAGACTTAAATGTAAGGCACGAAATACTTAAAATTCTACAAGAAAATGTAAGAAACTCTTCTAGACATCATTCTAGTTAAAGAATTTATGACTAGGACCCCACAGACAAATACAGCAACTACAAAGAGAAATAAATGGGACTTAATTAAATTAAAAATTCTCTGCACAGCAAAGGCAATAATTAACAGTGTGAATAGATAACCTACAGAATAGGGAGAAAATATTTGCAAAGTATACATCTGACAAAGGACTAATACCCAGAATCTACAAAGAACTCAAACAAATTGGCAAGAAATAGACAAACAACCCCAGCAAAGGTGGAAAAAAGATACGAATAGAAGTTTTTCAAAAGAATATAGACAAATTATCAACAAACATGAAAAAAAAAAGCTCAACATCAGTAATCATCACATAAATAAAAATTAAAACCACAATGAGATTTGCATACCACCTTACCCCTGTCAGAATGGCCATTGTTAAAAAGTCAAAAAACAGTAATTGCTGCTGTGGATGCAGAGAGAAAGGAATATTTATACATTGTTGCTGGTGGTATTTAGTCCGACTTCCATGGAAAACACTATGGAGGTTCTTCAAAGAAATAAATGGTAGACCTACCATTGAATCCAGCAAACCTACTTCTGGGTATTTACCTACTGGAATAGAAGTCATTTTATAAAAAGGACACACCTACACTTGAATGTTTATCACAGCACAATTCATAATTGCAAAGATGTGAAATCAATCTAAGAGCTCATCAATTCCTGAATGATGAAGAATATCCACTGGGGTATTGTGTGTGTGTGTGTGTATACACCATGGAGTACTACTTAGCCATAAAAGGAATGAAAGAATGTCATTGGTAGCAACTTGGATGGAATTGGAGATTAACTGAAGTCACATTTCTCGGGAATGAAAAACTAAACACCACGTTCTCACTAATAAGTGAGAGCTGAGTGAGGAGCACAGAGAGCTATAAAAGATATTGGAAACCAAGAAGGGGAGAGGGTGGGAAGGGAGTGAGGGATAAAAACTTACCCTTGGGGGGTGGCACTTGTGACTCAAAGGAGTAGGGCGCCAGCCCCATATTGCTGGAGATGGCAGGTTCAAACCCAGCCCTGGCCAAAAAATAAAAAACAAAAACCAAAAAACTTACCCTTGGGTAAGTACCCTTACTCAATGAGTACCTTACTCATTGGGTACAATGATCACTATTTTGGTATCAGGCACACCAGAAGTCCTGGCTCAAACACTATACAAGGTATCCACATAACAAAAGCATTTGTACTCTCTTAAAATTTTGAAATAAAAAAAGAAATGAAGATGAAGATTTATGAATCATTTGACAAAGAATTCAAAATAATTATCTTTAAAAACTCAGTGAGTTATGATAGAATACAGATGGACAACTAAATGAAATCAGAAAAACAACACACAAAATTAGATATTCAACCAAAGAAGGACCACTTCTAATAATCTGTTTTATTTTATGTTTGATATGGGATTCTTATTTTTTGTAGATACTCGTTATCAAAATTAAAAAATTGCTCACATTTTTATCACAGACATTAGATTTTATAAAATTATTTTTCTATATCCATTAAGATGATCATAATTTTTGTTTTACTCTAAATATTATGAATTATTTTGATTCATGTAAAAACGGTAAAGAATCCTGGCATTCTTAGAATAAATCCTTTTTCATGATATAATGCTCCTTTATTTGTTTTTGATTTAGTTAGTGTGTATTTTCACTCTCTGTCACTTTGCTAGAGGTTTATTCATTTTATTAATCTTTCCAAAGAACTAATTTTTATTCTGCCAATTTTCACCATTGAACATTTGGTTTTTGTTTCACTGATTTTTGGCATTATTTTTTATTTCTTAGCTTCTCCTTTGTTTGTATTTGACCAGAGCGGTTTCCTAACTTTTGGACTCAGAAATTTAGAATATTGATTTTTTTTTGTCTTTCTTCTTTTCTAGCACATTATTATGGCTGTGTACTTCCCTCTATCATTGTATTAGCTACATCCCACAAGTTTGATACGTTCAGAATGTTACATAAGTTAACATTCAGTTCAAAATATAACTTTTTTTTTTTTTTTTGAGATTGCTTGATTTAAAAGTATATGTTTTATGTCCTGGGCAGTTGAGGTTGTCTAGCTGTTTTTGTTATTAGTCTCTGTCTTAATTTCATCTTGGTCAGAGAATATACTCTGTGTAACTCCAATACTCTGAAATTTGTTGGGGTTTCTTCATAACTTTTTGAGATGCTCTATGTGCCTTTACTTTATGTAGTATTCTATATACTTTAAGTAGGTCAATATTTGTATTTGGTTTATTCAGATCTTACTAATTTTTGTCTATTTTCTTAAAAATAAGCTATTCAGCCGTTGAGAGAGATATTTTAAAATTTTCCTTTTAGTTCTGTTGCATTCTGTGATATTTTTCTGGTAGACTGACCCTTTGGTTCTTATAAAATATCCCTCTTTAATTTTAGATTTGCATCATGCCATACTATCTACTTGGTAGGAAAAGTTCTCATATGTTTATTTAATGTACAAGAAAAAAGGCTGGATGATATAAAAATAGGTTAAACCTAGATTTCTCTGAGGACTGAATTGTATATGATTATTTTCTTCCTTTACCTTATTTTTACTTTTCTTCATGTTTTTCACATGAACGTGCGTAACTTTTGTAATGGTAAAGAACATGAAATCACCTTTCTACTGTATATAGTGGTAGAAAAGCATATACAGCAGCACTTGGATTTGAATCTCAACAACTATAACTCTGCTCCTGCTGGGTAAAATCTCTTTCTATGTTTATCTCATCTGGATGTTCTCATGTGGGACTCTGAAAGATAAAAGGGGCATATACATACAAACATATTCTAGCATCATTTTTTGGGAAACCAATCCAAACAAAACAAGTTAAAACTCCCAATCATTCATACATCAGAGAACATGGAATTAAAACTTCTAACTGACATATAAAAACATTCCCATGTCTTATGTGAGTAAAACTTGGCCTATGTTTCCTCACTTGTCATTTACCAGAACTGGTATTTTCCAAGAAGAGAAAAACTATTTCCAAGGAGAGAACAGGTCAATATTCCTTGAGCACTTAAATTCTGTGCCACCCACAGTTCTAAGCATTCAGTTAAAGCTCACAACATCCTTTGCCATAGATAATATTGGTCCCCAATTTTACAGATGAAACAACTGAAGTACAGAGGATAAGTAACTTGGACATGGTTCAATATCTAGTAAGTGGCAGAGCCAGGGTTTGAAATCAGGGCATCCAGGGCCATACTCTTTAATACTCTATTGTACCATAGTGGAATGATACCTGTATGTGGAAAACCAGAATTCTAGATTTGGGAAGTCAGGTTTTGGATCGAATATTCTAGGAGAGGAGTCACAGCCAAACGCTCAAGTGGAGACTTCAGGCTAGGGTAGGAATCCTGAGGGGCTGTGTGTGGCTCAGACAAGGGGTGGTGAGTCTGGCTGAAACTCCAGAACGTGCTAGTCCATTTTGAGTGGCAGTCAGAGCGACTGACTGGGCTGCATGGCAACTTCCCGACTACCCACTGGGGAGACTTACACGTGCCTTGGAAACCACTGTACTTCAGGTGTCCAGCTTGTTGGAAACCAAAGGCTCTACCCTCATCTTCTTCTTCTTTTTTTTTTTTTTCTTTTGCAGTTTTTGGCTGGAGCTGGGTTTGAACTTGCCACCTCCAGCATATAGGGCCAGTGCCCTAGTCCTTTGAGCCACAGGTGCCGCCCTACCCTCTTCTTAACCTGCGGCTGCCCAACTTGCTGCCTATCCCTTGATTTCCAGCTGGAATCTGGAAGAAATGAATTAGGTAAAAATTCTCTTAATTCCCCATCATCCCTTTAAATCAGTGGTTCTCAACCTTCCTAATGCTGTGACCCTGTAATACAATTCCTCATGTTGTGGTGACCCCCAACCATAAAATTATTTTTGTTGCTACTTCATAACTGTAATTTTGCTACTGTTATGAATTGTAATGTAAATATCTGATATGCAGGATGTATTTTCATTGTTAAAAAGGGGTGGCGACCCACAGGTTGAGAACTTCTGCTTTAAATTCTTCCCTTCTTCCTCTCTAATCTCCTTCCTCTTCTCCAATAGTCAACATACTTACCCATCATTATCATCATGATGTCAATACTTATTAAGCCCTTGCTGTATACTGGTGAGGTATTAAGCACTTTGAATGTATTTTCTCACTAGCTCTCACCACCTTAAATGTATTGCCATTAGGGTCTCACAGAGAAGCAGTGCTGTGAAGCATAAACCTGCATATTGAAATCGTATATTTAAATAAAGGGGTTCCCCACTCTCTCAGGCAAGTGACAACTTCTTTATTTATTCCTGGCTTACTATATAGTCAGGGACCACTGCTCTATCATGGCGAGTGGTAAGTTGATTTCTTTACTCTTGGTTTAAATAGTTAGCTGTGCACATGTGCACTGTATATCAATGACTTTATTAATATTCATTATAATCCATAATCCATCTCATGAATAAACATCTTGTGACTATCTTGTGAGCAGATCCTCCCTAGTAGTTTACGGATTAACTGATATCACTTCATCTAACATAATCCTTTTGAATGTAATCCTTTTAACATAACTTAATGGAGAACATGTTGTCAGCCATTACTTCTTCTGTTCTTATCTGATGAAGCCTGAGACTCTAGAGGAGGAAGGCGGATTGAATGAATACCTGCCCTGCTGGCCTCAGTGTTTGGAGGCAGTTACTTCAATTTTAAGCAGGGCATAATTAACAAATTTCTAAGACATACAGAAAACTTGTTTGCAAGCCTCCGCTCCCATGTGGGCCTTAAGTCAGGGGGGTTTTATAACTGCAACTAACCTGGCCATGTGGGATTCTGCCTCAGTTTCTTTTTCTTTTTTTTTTTTTTAGAGACAGTCTCACTTTATCACTCTTGGTAGAGTGTTGTGGAGTCACAGCTCACAGCAACCTCAAACTCTTGGGCTCAAGCAATTCTCTTGCCTCAGTCTCCCAAGTAGCTGGGACTAAAGGCGTCCACCACAACGCCCTGCTATTTTTTGTTGCAGTTTGGCCGGGGCCTGGTTTAAACCCACCACCCTTGGTATATGGGGCTGGCGCCCTACTCACTGAGCCACAGACACCGCCCTGTGCCTCAGTTCCTTACAAGTATGCCTGCACAAAGTCTTTTCACTGCTCTCTCTCAAGCAGCGTTTTTGGCCAGGGGTATATAGGCCTTTTGCCTATATAAATGGCAAATACTATTGTTACCATTCCCACTGGACAGAGAAGAACCCTGGGCCTTAGATTGGCTAGCCTAGGGGTGGGGAACCTTTTCATGTTGGAAAGCCTCATTAACTTAGCTATAATCAAATTCAAGAAATTTCAATTAGGTACCCTTAAAAATGTACCTTAATTTTATAAAAATCTAACTACTATTTGTTTTATAATTTCAAAAAGTGAAAAATTTGTTAATTTAAAAATTAACCTTTTAGTGACTTTGTTATGTCTGCTTTTTGTTGAGAAGCATTTGAATGGTTGGTTGCAGCATGGAGGTCTATAGTTTCAGCTGATTCTCTAGATGGGTAACAGTCATTTGTGAGCTGAGGGGTGTCTTGATTTGGGTTGGGCAGGAGAATGAAAACTTTCAGCAACAAATGGTGGTTGAAAAGGCATGTTGCAGAAGGCATGGGTATTCTACAGTGTTTTCCCACATTGCAACTGGATCTTTCTTAGTATCAAATGATGACTCTACTGAGAGCTCAATCAATTCCATCTGTAGTTCTTTAGGTGCCTTGGTGATATCCACTAGGTGAGGCTGAAATGCTAATTTGAGTGTGATGTGATTATTCTCAAAGTCAGTGAACCTTTCCTTGTATTCTCAGTAGGTCTATAATAGCTGCATATTCTTCAAAGGATCCACATATATCATCCAGCTTATCAATGACCTTTGCTAACTGGGGAAAATGTTCATACACAATTTCCTTTTGAAGATAGGAAAGATATATTTTGAAAAAGATGGTTTTTTTGGGAAATGCTTGCATTTTTTTTTTTTTTTTTTTTGCCACATGTCATATATAGACTTAGTTTTACCTTGCAAAGAAACAGCCAAGTTTCTTAGATTTGGCATAATATCACACACAGAATAGAAAACTTATAATAATTCACATTGTTGATTCTTCATAAAATTTATCTGTTCTTGCAAAGACAAAATTTTGGCTAACACCTGTCTCTGTTATAGCCAACATACTTCAAAATGACAGGGCAAATACACATTGACTACCTCATGGCTCCACTTGAGCATGTTATGGAAGTGATGATGTCATGGAATTTGCACAAATGTAGTTAACAGTACTTACAATTTGTTTCAGAGTGTCACTTAAAACAGCAGTAGCTTTAATACAGAGATTTTGCTGATTCAAGTTATAATGAAAAGAAATGAGAGCATCTGGATCTGTTAATACTTTTTATTATTTGTGCAATAAATGCTTCCTGTTTTCCTGTCTTGGAAGGTGCACCGTCTGTACATACACTCACCAAATTTATGAAATTTGGTCAAACTTCATGACATTTATCTTAGAATTTGTTGAAGGTATCTATTCTCTGAGTTCTGTTCACAAGAGTGTCCAAAACAAGTAACTCTTTCAGCAAAGAAAATCTTCTGTTACAACACAAATAAAGTATACAAACTATGCCACGTCAGTAGTAGCGGTGGATCTGTTCAAAGCATTGAATAATACATATTTTCTTTTTGAGGTATTGCATTAAGTTGTTCTATTAAGTTGAAGGCTAGTTTATGCTACTGATCAATTATGGTTGTCCCTGAAAGAGGTAGTTGTTTGTACTTTGAAATGTTATTGATGTCTATGCATCCTACAGCTTCAACAATGCATTCTTTCTCAATCTTGGCATCACTGGACAGTTCCTCCCTGCCCCAGAATATAAACTACTTCATAAGTTGTATCAATAGTATTATTTCCAGGTCTTATTTCTGCTTGAAAGAATTGTTTTTGATTTTTCTTTTTGTCTTTTAATTTCTGGAATACAAACTATGGTCCTCTCCCTCTAATTGAAAATATTTGTGGTCCTTATGAGGGTTAGAATGCTGATGAGCTTTGAATTTTTTTTAATGTTGATATTGCAGTATCACAAAGTAAGAAAATAATTTTATCTTTAGCAGAAACAAGATAATATTGCAATTCTCAATCCTCATTAAAAAATCTGTTTTCTTCCTTCATTGTTCTCATGGTCTTCTTCAAAGTGATGGGCTGTTAAACAGACAGAATTAAAAAATACTGTTGAGGGCAGTGCCTATGGCTCAGTGAGTAGGGCACTGATCCCGTATACTGAGGGTGGTGGGTTCAAACCTGGCCCTGGCCAAAATGCAATGAAGAAAAAACAAACAAACAAATAAACAAACAAAAAATACTGTTGAGCTGTGCAACTATTCACAAGTTCCACTTCACTCAGAAACACAGTGCACTCTGACAGACACTACCTAACAAATGAAAACAATGTAACCCAATTGTATGTACCCTTATATTAATGAGGGGCACAGTGCATTGATATCAAAAGCTGATATAAGACTGGCGTACTTGACCTCCATAAATTCTTGCCAGCCAGCCTCATGCAATTTAAGGCAGGAACTGGAAGGAAGGAGATGTGGTAAGTCTACAGTCCTTTCTTAGTCCTACACTGGCACTGCTTCCTCATAAAGTGGTTTGGCTGCACTTGAAGTCCAGAGAGCCTTCCTACCATTTCTATCTCAGCTATGGCTTTATCATTCAGGATTACAGCTTCAGGTGGTGTCTGTCCCCGTCGATGTGTCTTAAGTTCCTTGAACAAAAGATTTGTGCTTCCCTCCCATCTTCTATTATCTAGGGGAGCATCTGGAACACAGTATTATTCAATGACATTTTCTAAGAACGCAGCATGGCAGTTCACAAATATTGCAATTAGAACACCTGACTTTGATATTTAATCCTGGCTCACAGACTTTGTGATACCAGGCAGGGCATTTAAACTCTCTGAGAGCTGTGCCTGTCTGTGGAACATGGGTGATTATTTCTTTATACTACTAAGAGGTCTAAATGACTGCAGAGATGTAAAGACCCTTTGAGGCTTGTAGACAGATTACCTAAATGTGGTAATGAGGTACATTGTGAGCATTGCTGCTATGTCCAAAGTCAGCTGCTGATATTGTGTCTCCCTTGCCCAGCCTCACAGCATCCTGGGGACAGTTGATTGTTGCCTACATTAATTTGCCTCTGCAGCACCCAGCTGTGTTTCTTCAGGGTGGTAGGTGACACTAATCAGTATTGGCCATGTTGTACAGATAATCTGCTTCATTTAGTGTCAACTAACAAAATTGAGAGATCTGAGGTTTATATTCTTTCCTGTCTTCTGCCCACGTTTGCTCTAGGTCCTAAGGAGATGTTCAATGAGTAAGTCTGGGTAGCTATAAGGAAGAGGAAAGAAAGTGTCTACACAACTTATAATTGGCTCCCTAACCATTAAAGGTTAAGTACAATGACTCATCAAAGCACTATATTCTTCCTGGCAGTCTTTAACATCCACGTTTAACCTGGTTTGCTAAATGCAGCAGAGAACATAAAGACCTCAGGAAGCTGACATCTTAAAAAGCTTTTAGAAAGTAATGCATCAAGAATTCAAGAATCTCTTCAAATTTAACATTTGCTTCAAACAAATTCTCTTTTTTTGTTTTTTCTTATTATAAAATTTCTTATCAGGAGAAAATTCTGTTTCTATTCCTGAACTTATCTTCAACCATAACAAATATTCTCAACATCTTCTGAAGACTTCAAACATCTAATATCATGGAAAGGTGGATATAATTTCTAATTGTTTTCTTTCTTCTTCTTATATTTTTAAATATTTGTTCATTCAAGTCAATGTGACAGTTGTACCAAGACAGCTTTAATCATCAGAAGCCAGAAAGGACATATTTAGTATAAGATTAACCTTTTCTTTATCCAATTATATAAAGAACTATACTAACACTTACAGCCAATAAATTGTATATGGGAAAAATATTTTTTAAAAAATGTTATAAGTTCTTTTTGACATAGTAATTTTATTTCTGGTAAATAGTCTTGAGGAAATAATGAGAAAAATGGCATTCTTTGTAACTGTGAAGAATTGGGAGAAACTCAGAAGGTCTGACTTTGGGAAGAGGGCTGAATAAATTATTTTCCATTGAATAATTGGCTGCCATTAAAAGTGGTATTTTCAAAAAAAGTTAATTATGTGAAAACTCACTATAAATATTTTTATATCACAGACATTTCATTTAGATAATACATACATATTAACGAAAAGGGAGACTGAAGGGAAATCCTTCCATATGTTTATTGAGATTACCTATGAGTGATGGAAATATACATAAGATTTAAAAAAAATTCTTTTTCATTTTCTGAATTTCCTGCAGTAAGGATGTTTGAATTTTACAGTTAAAAAAGGCCTAACAACATTCACAGTAATTACACTGGCAATTTTTTACCTTATAATGGCATATTGGAAACACTATATTTCTACCAACTTCAAAGAATGCAAACAAAAGACTTGGGCAGTAGAGCTTCCCAGTCTGTAACCTGTCCTGGACTCTTCCTTACGTATTTTCATTTCTTTGATTTTGGAGATCCATATAATCACTTGACTAGGCAGATGACAAAACTTTGTAGAAGAGTTCCCTAAATCCTTCAGACTAATAAAATGCCTTTGTTGGCCCCCATTATTGGGTCCTGCTTAATCCAAGTAGATAAGACTGAGATTTGGGGCAGGGAGGGCAGAGAGGACTTGTGACACCCTCAGGAAAGTTTTGTTGGTTGTGGTTATGGGCCCTTGAGGGTGTCACCTGCAGCTGGGTCTCTCACTAGCTGCTGCCTCTCTGCCCCTTACTTTGCACATGTGGATTAATTGACATAACTGAGGTTAGCACAGCCCTCCTGACCCCCTTGTAAGCACTCAATAAAACTTGGCTTTATTGAACTTCAAAAGAATTAGAGCCCTTTCATCAACTCTGCAGGCAGAAGTTAGAAGACTCTCAGCAGGTGTAGTCAACCAACTACCTGCTTGGATGAAAGGAAGCAATTAACTGGCTGAGTCTTGTGTTTGTTGCTATTGAGGTGGGGCCTGGGGAGGGGCTCAGAAAGCCCCAGAAGATCTGTGTCAGGGAACTCAGGCTGGAGGAAAGAGGTCAAGGTTTGCTAGGGAGGGGCAGAGGGAATCACTGGGTAATACCTGTTTTAGGGCAGTCCATCAGGGAATGTGGGGAGCTGCAGCTACTCCTGTGCCACCTGGACACCAAAGGAGAGGTTGTCCCTGTCCCTGGGCAGCTCTTCAGTAGGACAGTGGTCAAATGCCTCCTTTTCTGGAGCTACTACCCAGGGAGAGTGAGGAATAGACAGTTGTGCAATGAAGTGAACTAGAGGGAAAAACAGTCCCCCTCCCCCAGACCCTGTGGGTGGAGCCCCAGTCCCCCTTTCCAGCCCCCTGTGGGTGAAGCATCAGTCCTTCCCAGCCCCCTGTGGGTGGAGCACCATTCCCTTCCAGCCCCCTGTGGGTGGAGCATCAGTCCCTCCCAGCCATCTGTGGGCGGAGCATCAGTCCCTCCCAGCCCCCTGTGGGTGGAGCATAAGTCCCTCCCAGCCCCCTGTGGGTGGAGCATAAGTCCCTCCCAGCCCCCCCATGGGTGGAGCATCAGTCCCTTCCAGCCCCCTGTGGGTGGAGCATCAGTCCCTTCCAGCCCCCTGTGGGTGGAGCATCAGTTCCTCCCAGCCCCCTGTGGGTGGGGCACCATTCCCTCCCAGCCCTCCATGGGTAGAGCATCAGTCCCTCCCAACCCCCTGTGGGTGGAACACCAGGCACAAGTGCAGGGTGACTCGCCCACTCTCCCCACTCCTCCGCTTTTTTTTTTTTTGCCAGTGATGATAGATGCTATCTCATCAGTTCATAGAGCTGGTCACCTGCACTCTGGGGAAATGAGGACAGGGAAAAGTGTCCAGGGCGATAGGAAAAGTAAAAACTTTGACATACTGGGCTTTGAATGGCTTAGAAAGAATTTAGTTTCCTGAGTGGCCTATAAAAGAGAATCCTTGTCTGTCAGTTGGAAGAATTTGAATTTTCAAGAAGATTGGGGTGCTTTGGTATCATAAGATTGGAAAGTGATTGTTACAAAAACACAGGACCGACTATCCATTTCAAAGACCTGCTGGTTCCCGTTCGGGGCAGATGTGAGTGGGAGAATGATGCTAAAAGCCTCTCCTCATCTGGCACCTGCCAGGAAGATGAACAGGAGAGGAGAAAGTTGGCGGGCTCAAAATCCATTTGTCTTGGTCCATACAGGATGGGATAGGGACAGATTTCAGCCCCTCTTCCAGCTGCCAGGCACTGATTCTCATTCTTCAATCTGAACTTAAATGTAGTGCCTTGGTATTGTAGTGCTCGAATTTCGGGCATTCCCCCACAAATCACTCTGAGACTGAGTCCGATGCAAAAGCAAGAGGCAAAGTTTATTTGTAAGCTCGAGCTTGGGCTCTCTCTGACCCTGATGCAGCAGGAGAGTAGAGAAGCCCTGACTCTAACATGGAGGGAGATTTTAAGGGTACAGAAAGGAAGAAGGGAGGGGTAGGGGGCTGAGGGTAAGCTGATAGGGGCTCAGGGTGCAGGGTGGTACTTGTCTGAAGCTGATTGGTCTAGGGGTGGGTTCCTATCGCTCCAGACAGTACCTGTCTTAAGCTGATTGGTCTAGGGGCTGCGATCACTCTGGGCAGATGTTGTGCAAGGTCATAGGGCAGTGATGGGGGAGGAAGCTGTGTTACTCAATACCTCTGGTATGCAGCTTGGAGAAAACAAGCAGGCTGTAAAATGGAGTTTTAACAAAATGGAGTTAGCTTGGCCCTTACACTATTACATGGATTGTTTTTCCAGTAAGGATCAAACTTGTGGGCCAGGATAATAATCCCAGAAAAGCCTGTCATGGAAATGGCGGGTAAATGGCAGAGTAGGGCACCTCCTTTCCAAGGTTTAAATTTAGAAACAGATAAAGTTGTCTACTTCCTGCCTCCTGGCTCTCCTACTGGCCTTTCCTTTCATCTAGAACTTTCCCTCTGGACTGTAATAAAATACTATGGATTTGAAAATGTTCATCCTATTAGAGACTAACTTCTTTGGGCCTTAAAGGCTTTTTCCAGCTTTAAACATCCTTTATTAAAATGCAAACATTCATTGCAGCACTGACAGCAAATCTCTTATCACTAGCCTTCACTCCCACCTTGGCAAACATGTACTGAGCCCTTAGCCCTTCCTACCTACTTACGGATTTATTTATTTGTTTTTTTTGTTTATTTAAAGTCAGGTTTATCAAGGTGCAATTTACATTCAGTCAAATTTATGCTTTTTAATGTACAGTTTCATGCCTTCTGAAAAAAAGGTGGCAACCGTGTAACCCCACAATGAAGCTACAGAACATTCTGATCACCCCCAAAGTTCCCTCAACCCCCCCATCATACACCCCCAGGCTCCCACAAGAGATCTGTTTTCTGTCTACATAGATTCTCGTTTTCTTGCCCTTACTATATAT
>NW_003852616.1:1985633-2001526 GCF_000181295.1 Otolemur garnettii
CAACCTCCAACTCCTGGGCTCAAGCGAGTCTCCTGCCTCAGCCTCCCAAGTAGCTGGGACCACAGGTGCCCACCACAACGCCTGGCTATTTTTTGGTTGTAGCCATCATTGTTGTTTGGCGGCCCGCGGGCTGGGGATCCGAACCCGCCACCTTAGGTGTATGTGGCTGGCGCCCCAGCCGATTGAGCCACAGGCGCCCAGCCGCCCTTACTATTTATAAAAATAAAACACAACCCCAAACTGTACTCAGCCCTGTTCAGAATCTAGTTTATTAGCTCTTTCCCTGGGGGAGGGCATGGGTGACCTTTCAGATCTATTTCCGGTTTGGGCAGCTACTGAACCCGCGCCCGGTAAAGCAGAAGCCGGGAATGGAGCTGAGGAACCCGCAAGAGAAGCGGCCGGAGGTGGAGGGAGCTGGACCCTGCCGGAGGGCCGCAGCTTGCCCAGAACTCGTTCCTAGCCCTGAGTCAGGTGCTGGGCCACAAGTCGCCTTGAATTGGGGATCCCGTTTGTACACGCCTCCGAAAACTAAACTCAGGTCACTGGCAAGTGACAAACTCCACAAGGACTGTTTCCTCTTTTGGTCTCTGTCTTCCCTTTTGTCAATCAGTGGCTAAAATTGTGGGTGAATGTGGATGTGGAAGGTAAAGGACAGAGAGACTGGAATTATCCCCACATTTCTGGCTTCCGTTACTGGCTAGGTGGTGGTGCGGTAGTAGAGAAAAAAGCCAGGGACAGGATTATGTTACTGAGCCTCTCCCTGTGCCAGGCACACATGCTGCTATTTCAGCTCTTACAGTCTAACCTCAGGCCAGGGACCAGGAGTTGTGTTGTCCAACCTCCTCTAGTCCCAGTCAGTCAAGGCTGTTGGGTTTAGCTTTTAACACTGGCACTGCTTGCCCTTTCTTTCCTTCTCTCTGCTTCTGTCTTAATTCAGTCTCATCACCTCAGGTCCAAACGTGTGCAGGAGTCTATTAGGATTCTCTCCACCTCTAGTGTGGACTTAATTGATCCCCCCTGTGGCTGCCAAGGTTATTTTTCTCAAATGCAAATCTGATCTTATTAGTCCTCTGCTTGAATTTCCTCCTCTTGAATTTTCTCTGTGACTCCCTTTTAGCCTTGGAGAAAAATCAAAATTCTGGCTCCAGGTAAACAAGCTCTTGCATCAGCCCTGTCCAGATGCAAGCCTCTCTCCAGTGCCCAGAAATCTGCTGGTGGTCCCGGGAGACCGGGAGACCGGGCTAATTCAAGCTAATGCTCCTCCCCTTGCCCTGGGCCACATGAATCATGCCTCTTCTGGACAGAGCTGCTACTATTACCCACTGTGAGAAGTCTCTTCTAGTTCTCTCACCAAGGATATTTTTGACCTGTTCTTCTCTTGCTCTTTTCTTTTTCTTTCTTTTGAGACAGTCTCAGCCTGTCACCCTTGGTCATAGCTCGCAGCAACCTCAAACTCTTGGGCTGGAGCAATCCTCTTGCCTCAGCCTCTGAGGAGGAGCTGAGACTACAAGCCCCCTCACAACGCCCAGCTAAGGTTTCTATTTTCTCCTGAGCTCAGGCTATCCTCCTGTCTCAGCCTCCCAGAGTGCTAGGGTTATGTACAGATGTGAGCCACTACCCGAGGTCTGGCTCTTCCTCACACCTGGTAACCTGTCACAGCCCCATCAGTTACTGCCTTCCTGTGCTGCGTCTCTGGCTGGTGAGCCCTCTTCCCTTTGCTTTCTTGCAATTCAATTCTTAGCAGATAGCAAAACTCTATTTTAAATTCTTATTTTCCACAAAATGGCTAACTCAGAGAGTTGAAATCTGAACCTGAAACAAGAAAATGTCAGACACTTGAGCTTGTAGCATTTCTATTGCATAAACTGTAGAAGCACATTTGGGAAGAAAGGTAATTTTATTTGGGGACATGTAGTATTTGAGATTCCTGTGGCTGCTGGAGTGGCTGTGTAGGAGGCAACTGGAAGGAAGAGTTTAGGACTGAGGAAGAAATTCTCAGTTGGCTCTTCAGTAAATAACTCTGGTAAGTCCTAATCACTCTTACTTTCAGAGATTCCTCCTCACAGCAAATGAGAATATTTAAAATATTTTATGTGCAACATAAAATAGTAACTATTTTAAATTGTACATGAACTTTATGGCCATCCAGCACTGATCACTTGCAAGTTAATGCCATGGTTGACCCTGGACATGGAACGCATGGAGGCAGTTGATTAAACATTGATTCATTTCCTTTTGCAGTTTCCCTCCCTCTTTCCCTTCTTTCTTTCTTCCCTTTCTTTTCCTCCCTCCTTTCTCTCCTTTCTCTATATTTTCTTAGATCTTTGAAAATACACTGTGCCTTTAGTACTTGTTGGGTAAAATAGCCAGGGTTTCAGCTGAAGCCCTGGCGGCAGAGGGACAAGGGTGACTGGAGATGGATGGTGACTGTAGATACTCTACATCACCACCCTCTAAGCCTCTCCAGATAAATAGAGAATGCAAGTAAAAGAGGCTAGCCTGCTCTGCAAACTCAGCATTGTGACAACTCTCCTAGCTCTTCCTGATGGAAACTCTGGGGTCTTCACTGGGTTTACTCTTTTGTCAAATGAGAAAGTGGTTAACAAAATCCAACAGCACCCAACATTTGAAGTGTCAGACAGATGAACAGGAGTCTGGGAAGAGGTCCGAGAGGCTAGGCCGGTGATAAAGGTACACAATACAGTAAAGGGTGCAGGGATTGTAGAAGGGAAAGCAGATAATAATTAGGTGGGTTTAGTAAAAAAAAAAACAAAAGATAGAAAATAGTCCCTTTTCTAATGGTAATTTTGATGCACAGAAGCCAGATTGACAAGTAAAAAGGAACCTGGGGAGCAGAACACACTTGGACAATGTTTTAAAGACACCAGAGTATTAAGAGAAGGAAGAAGAGACATAGAACATCACTAGATACAAATGAAAATTGCTTACTACCTGCTCTGGTTTGGATATTTGAAATTTAATCTCCAATGCTGGAGGTGGAGTCTGGGTGGAGATTTTTGGGTTGTGGAGGCAAGATCCCTCATGGAAGGCTTGGTGCTGTCTGCATAGTGATGGGTGGGTTCCAGCTCTGCTAGTTCCCTGAGTGTTCCTGCTGCTGCTATAAAGAACCTGCACCTTCTTGCTCTCTCACCATGTGATCTGCACACACTGGCTGCCCTTCCCCTTCTCTCATGAGTGAATCTGCCCAAGGGCCTCATCAGAAGTAGATGCTGGTGCCACATTTCTTACAGCCTCAGAACTGTGAGCCAAATAAACCTCTTTTCTTTATCAATTACCCAACCTCATGTTTTCCTTTATAGCAACAAAAATGAATAGTCTACTCAGGCTGCTATAACAGCCCCTGGTGAGGACTCATTTCCTGGTTCATGGCCACTTTTTGCTGTGTCCGTCCATGGTAGAGGGGCAAAGGGTCTCTTTCATAATGGCACTAATCTCATTTATGAGGGCTCCACCCTAATTACTTTCCTTTTTTTTTTCTCTTTCTCTCTCTCTCTCTCTTTTTTTATTGAATGGTAACTATGTACATTAATACACTTCTGGGGTACAGTGTGGTGTTTTCACACAGAATCCGAAACACTCCATCAAACTGGTTAACATAGCCTTCATGTCATTTTCTTAGTTATTGTGTTAAAACGTTCATATTCTACTCTTAGAAAGATTCACTTGTACCTTTGTAAGATAAACCACAGAAGTGATCCCTCCAATCCCTCCACCCATTCCCCACCATCCCCTCTCCCTCCCTCCTCCCTGTATTCTTAGGCTGTTATTAGGTTATAGCTTTTAGGGGTGTGTACATTGGATACTTTTTCTTCCATTCCTGTGATACTTTGCTAAGAAGAACATTTTCCAGCTCCATCTATGTGAACATGAAGGATTTAAAGTCTCCATCTTTCTTTATGGCTGCATAGTTTTCCATGGTGTACATATACCACAGTTTGTTGATCCATTCGTGGATCCATGGGCACTTCCTAATTACTTAGGAATTAGGAATAGATATTAGGTTTCAACATATGAATTTTTGTAGACACATTCAGCCTATTGCAGTTAGTTTTGCACCAGAAAGACATAAGGTGGTGAAAGAGGTGGAAAGAGTCAGCGGAAAGGGCGTGTCATCACCATCCTCCAGTAAGGCCAATCCCTTCCCTTCCATCCAAGCCCATCACTTCTGTCTGCTTAACGCTGTGCTCTGGCACTTCTCTTTCTCTCTTGCTTCATCATTTTTTCCCCTTTCTGCTAAATCTTTCCCATCAGCATACAAACCATTAAGATTTCTTTGATCTTAAAAACAACTTAACAAACAAAAAATCTTCTTAAACTCACATTTTTCTCTGGAGCCATTTCCTGGTTTTCCCTTTGGTTTTTAGAAAAACATCTCCTCTCCCGAGTTAGCCCCAGTGAGTAGTGGTGGGGTGCAGGGGTGTGCCCACCATTCTATTGGAATCTCCCTTCTCGAGGCCATCATGGACTTTCAGAGGCTAAATTCAACAGGTGGCAAATGGTCCTTGTTTTCCATGACCTATCTGCAGCATGTGACCTGTGTGAGCAGTGCCTTCTCTCGATCTGTCTTCTCCCCTGGGCCCTAGGACGCCCTGCTTGACTGGCCTATACCACCCCTTTGGCTGCTCCTTTTCCTCTTTTGCTGATTCCTCTCCATGTTCACAGCTCTGAAGACCAGTCTTTGGTCCTCTTGCCTTTTTTACCTATACTCACTCCTTTGGTGATTTTTCCCTAATATCATGACTTTAAATGCCAGTCCAGACCTCTCCACAGAACTACACACTAAGTATCCAGCTGTCTCCTGAACATCTCACTCTAAAGAGCATCAGAAACGGAGCTCCTAACATGCCATCTCTCTGCCCGATTCTTCCAAAACTCTCCCCATCCCACCACACAGCAGCTCCATTTGTCCTGTTGCTCAGGCCAAAGTCTCAGAGTTGTTCTTGCCTCTTGTCTTATTTCAGGCCTAGCATATTATCTCTTAGCAAATACTGTTGGCCCCACCTTCAAAATACCTCCAGCATCCTATCACCTCATTCTGCCTCCACTGCCAGCTGCACCGGGACTAGGGCCTGGCCAGCCCACAGCATCATTGACTTAGATTTGCTGTACCAGCCTAGTGGCAGGACTCCCTGCTTTCATCTTTGTGCCCTTCCATTAGTCTTGCTTGGCACAACAGCCAGACTAATCCTATTAAAATTGAATTCAGATTATATCACTCCTCTGGTCAAAGCCATCCAGTGGTTTCTCATCTGTTCAGAGTAAAAGCCAATTGCTGTGACCTTTGAGATGGAACTGACTTCATTTCACCAGCCTTCTTGATTTCCATCTCTTGGGCACATGCCTGATATTCCAGGCATGTCACACCTCAGGGCCTTTGCACTGGCTCCTTGCCCTGGAATGCATCCTTTCTCACCTGCTTCAAGTTTTTCTTAGGGACCCTTTACCTGACACCCCACCATTTAAAATTTCAGCACCCTCTCCTGACACTCAGATGCCTCTTCCCTGCTTTACCTTTTCCCTTACAGCAAGGATTTTGTCTGCCACGTGTCATTCACGCTGGTGGTGGGTGATGTGTGTTGCTTCATGCTGGTGTATAAGCTGTGCTGTTAAAGTAAGGAGGCCGTGGGGTCAAACACCCACACGTTTAATGTTCTGGGCTGCAGTATCCCTATTGTCTGCAACAGGGCTTAGCACTTAGGGTGCTGGATGACTGAGATAATATTGGGGAACAGAGGGATGATTGATACGTAAAGGTCTTGGGATGGGCTGGGATCTAGGAAGCACGGTGAAGGGGACAGGTGCAAAATATGCCAGTTTCTTATTTTAGGAGGCAGGACAGAGTCAGGAGTTCAGAAAGCTCCTGATATTTAGCATTTGCACTTTGACTGAAGCAAATCATTAGCAATGTGCCATCTTTATATTTTTAAGCCTTTTATTTGTACTTATGGCAGGAAGAAAAAAATGACCTTTGTCCCTGTGTTAAAGGAATGGCGTATGCTATTAAGAAGCTCAGTAGAGAAAGCCTAGAAGCCTTGACGTTGCCTTACACGTGCGGTAAGCCTGCTTTACTGTTGAACACACGTCATTTAGGAAGCATCAACAGATCCATCATTGTGGCTTGTGATATGGAGCTACAAGGACTAGTCCCATCGTGTCCTCTTCTATTCCTTACGCCCAAGACTCTTCAGACCCTCTGAATCCAGAACCAACGTTACTCAGCCTTCTTTTCTCCCTGGCGTTTCTTTCTTTCCCTTCGACATGAGAATCCTGTTGAGAATTCTAGTTAATCTCAAACTTCAAATCACAGATTTTCCTTGTGCTCAGGTCTTTAGCACTTAAACCAATTTGAAATGGGTAATTACAGAACTGCTAAAGGACAAGTCCAAGGGTGAGGGGTGGCAAAGACAGGAGAGAGAACTGGGACTGGATGCCTTGGTGTGTGGGCAGGAACACGGAAGGTCTGGCAGTCCCTGGGGGAAGTGGCACTGGGTACCAGGGTGCCACAGATTTCTTGGTAAAATGTTGGATTGCCTGCCGCATGTTGATCTTGGATTCTGGAAAATACAAAAAATGGTAAGAGAAAGAAAACAAAATTTGGTTTGATCATGTAGAAATCTTACTCATGGTACACTATGATAGTCAGTATATTGTGACTTAATTGTTTATTTGAATGTCTCCCTCCCTCCTTCCCTGAGGCAGAAAGACCACCCCATTCCTCCTCAGGCTATTCATTGTAAAGATGGTGAGAATGAAAACCTTACAAAATATGCATTAGTCAAATTTATCACTAAGGCTTCGGGTCAATAGTAGGCTACCAGTAGTTAAGGTGGTGGTGGGTCAAAACTTACACACAGATTTTTGACTGTATCAAGGCTTGGTATCCTTAGCCCCTGTGTGTTACTCCTGAGTCAAGGGAATATATATTTTTACAGAATATTTATAAGGCTATATATTATAGGCCAGGCATGGTGGCTCATGCCTGTAATCCCAACACTCTGGGACGCCGAGGCAGGCCGATTGCCTGAGGTTACAAGGTCGAGACCAGCCTTGAGTATTGCCTGAGGTTACAAGGTTGAGACCAGCCTGAGTAAGAGAGAGACCTCATCTCTAAAAATAGCCATGTCAGGTGCCTGTAGTCTCAGCTACTCAGGAGGATGAGGCAAGAGGATTGCTTGAGCCCAAGAGTTTGAGGTTGCTGTGAGCTATGATGGCACAGCACTCTATTCAGGGCAACAGAGTGAGACTCTGTCTCAAAAATAAAAAAAAGACTACATATTGTTACAAACTATTTCAAATCTTTTCTGGAATAGGATAGGGTATAACTGTATTAATTTTTAAATGCTATTTTTCAGGTTAATTTTGTCTCAGTTTCATCCAGGCACAACCATGAGTCTCTAAAGGAGCTAAGCGCACATGAGCCACACATTTTTTGGTGGTCATCCGTCATGTACTTGAGTCTGCATAGTTTTTGCAATTAGGAAATAAAAGGGAACATTTGGAGGGCACCAGAGACAAGCCTGGGTCTTCCATGGGTTAAGGTGAATTTATGAAGTTCCAGGGGTTTTTAGATCCTGTTCTAAATTCTTCAGTAGGTTACAGGTGTTCAGAGGGTTCTGCAGTGAATGACTTGCTTTGTCATTTAAGGTAAATCATCTGGATTACTTCATGCTTCAGTTTGTTTGAATATAGGGGAACAAATAAGGATAATCTGGATGGGATGTAAGAAGTAATGGTGGTAAAATTAACCAAGAGATACTAATGGGCACCCAGGCTGAGGTTAGAGAGAAATGGATTAATTCCAAAACAGAATTCAGAAGTTTTTATTGTATTTTATTGATGCACCAGCCTGAGTAACAGGAACCTATATTAAAGGACTTTTTAATGGGTTTGGTTTGGAGTCTACTCTAATAGCTTCTGATGCCAAATAGATTTTTACCTTGAGTCCCCTCAGTTTCAAAGAAGAGAATTCTTAGGGTAAGAAGAGGTGCCCTCAAAAGGGCCATTCCAACATCTTAGTCTATGCAGAACTCTTTTGGATTCTAGTGATTGCTACTGCTTAACTAAAATCCTCCCAGTTGCTCTAAGAAGATTATTTTGTATTTATGATAACAAAATGTTCTTTGATGTGGTCATCCTGATCAAAACCCTTGAAAACATACCAAACATATTTTTTATTTAACCTACAATTTGTCACTCCATTCTGCCTCTTTTATGGAAAATTAATTTATTTAAAAAACTCCTAAGTGTAAATAATTAATTTATACTTTTACATTCAGTTGTTTTTTTTCTTTTTGAGACAGAGCCTCAAGTTATCCCCCAGGGTAGAGTGCTGTGGTATCATAGCTCAGAGCAACCTCCAACTCCTGGGCTCAAGTGAGTCTCCTGCCTCAGCCTCCCAAGTAGATGGGACCACAGGTGCCCACCACAACACCTGGCTATTTTTTGGTTGCAGCCATCATTGTTGTTTGGGGGGCGTGGGCTGGATTCAAACCCGCCACCTTAGGTGTATGTGGCTGGTGCCTTAGCCACTGGAGCCACAGGTGCTGAGCCACATTCAGTTTTAAACACTTGAATTTTATTCTGTGAGGACAGAACCCAGAGCAATGGTCTAAGTCCATAAGTGGATGAAATAGAGATTGTATTAAAGACTAATCTCATTTTTATTACCTATTATGATCCATATTTTATTTCTAATACTCTCTCCCATTTGAACGTGCTGAAAATGTTCAAGTTCACTTTACAGCATGTATCTGTCAGCTCCTGTGTCATTCACGCTCGTGGTGGGTGATGTGTGTTGCTTCATGCTTATGTATAAGCTGTGCTGTCAAACTAAGGAGGCCGTGGGGTCAAACACCCACACATTTAATGTTGGATCTGGATCTTCAAGTCTTCACAAGAATTGAAATATGAAATTTAATCTTTTGGTATTATACAAAGAAAAAAACCATACTGTTTCTAGTAAAAATACAGACTGAATAAAATTTGAAACTTCAGCTTCCTACCATAAATTTTTCTTCCTCCATTAAGACATGATTTCTTATCAAAATAAATAAACTTTGAGAAGTCAATTTAGTTTGGGAGATATCCTGTGGTTTCTACTTATACTGTATACATGTTGAATAAGGGCACTTGTTGAAAGGTATTAGGTCCAAAATAACAAAAGAAAGACAGAGAATTTTGTATTACTTCTGGTATTATCTTTAGCTTTTCTTTCCAAAAGAGTTGAGGGATGGGGCAGTATCTCTCTGTCACACATAAAACTGAATAAATGAGTTAGTTGCATATTTGCTAGTTAAAATAGCCCAAGTCTCATTATCAGCCCTTTATCTGACAGCATGCAAATATTTTCTCCCATTCTGTATGCTTTCTGTTTGCTCTATTGATTGTGTCCTTGGCTATCACAAATTGGGTGAGAATATGAGGATGGTTTCATGTCTGGGTTCTTAGTTCTGATACACGGGTCTGTGTGTCTGTCTATTAAGCAAATCACCAGGAAAAGATCAAACAAGCCCATTGAAAAGTGGGCAAAAGACATGAAGTGAATCTTTCCAAATGGAGATAGACTAATGGTCAATAAGTCTCCAATCATTAGCAAAATGCAAATCAAAACCACAATGAGATATTACTTAACTCCAGTGAGAATAGCACATACCAAAAATTCCCAGTGACAGATGCTGGTGTGGATGCGTTGAGAAAGGAACACTTTACACTGTTGGTGGGACTGCAAATAAGTACACCCTCTGTGGAAAGTAGTATGGAGCTTTCTTTCTTTCTTTTTTTTTTGGAGCTTTCTCAAAGACCTAAAAGCAGACCTACCATTTCATACAGCAATCCTACTACTAGGTATTTACCCAAAGGACAAAAAGTTGTTTTATCATAGAGACGCTTGCAGTTGAATGTTTATTGCAGTGCAATTTACAATTTCAAAGATGTGGAAACAACCCAAGTGCCCACCACTACATGAATGGATTAATAAAATGTGGTATATGTACACCATAAAATACTACTCAGCCATAACAAAATGGTGACCTCGTATCTTTTGTAACAGGCTGGATGTAATTGGAGACCATTCTTCTAAGTGAAGTATCGCAAGAATGGAAAAACAAACACTGTATGTACTCAATACTAAATCAGAACTAGTTGATCAATACTTACTTGGGCATATGGAAACAAAACTCACGGGAATTCAAGCAGTGGGAGGAGGGAGGAGGGGATGGGTAAACTCAACCCAACAGGCCCAACACACACTTCCTGGGTGGAGGGCATACTTATAACTTTGACTTAAAATATACAAAAGCAAACTGTGTAACCAAAATGTGTGTAACCCTGTCATATTCTGGGGAAAAAAAGAACAATTTAAAATAGAAATAAATAAAATAGCCAAACTCTAGGTTTCCATGGAGCAGTTCCCAGGTGAATGTGTATTCCAGAAAATATGCTAGGATTTCAGAGACTGCTAGTAAAATAACCTGGGATTCTCCTTCTCATGGTTTTGGCCACATGGGACTCTGAACCGAGAATGAGAAGCTGCCTCTTGCCTCATTTTCTAGTGGCTAAGTGAAGCCTCAGTGCGTTTTTATTTCTAGCTCTGTGCACGGCACCAGCATCAAAATCGGTCCTTCCCTTTGCTGTCTGCCGTCTCACTGCCCTGAGCCAAGGCCCCTCAGCTCAGTACCTGGCCCTAAGTAAATGGCTGAGAGGTGAGTAGTTAATGTATCAAAGAAATTG
Source organism: Otolemur garnettii (assembly GCF_000181295.1). Lineage (NCBI taxonomy): Eukaryota > Metazoa > Chordata > Mammalia > Primates > Galagidae > Otolemur > Otolemur garnettii. The sequence goes on from NW_003852616.1 coordinate 1,996,383, forward strand.
ACTTTCTAGAGAAAAGGCAGGAATATAACCTTACAAATAAATTTGGATTTTCCTTTCTTCTCCACTGTCATTGACTGTTTAGAAATATATTTAATTTATTTTAAGAAACATATAGTTATAGCTAGTAACAATGACTTGAGAAATGTTTGTGTCCCAATTTTAAACAAAAATTAGAGTCAACTCTAAATTATCCTGGGAGTAGCAATTTAGGCTCAAAGCCTCCCTTTATGTAACATATATTTTGAAATACTTCTTTACTATTCTGAAGGGATATTTCTAGGTAATATAACATAATTATGCTCATAATCACACAAAAATGAAATATAAATTGCAATACAAGATAGAAATTTAAAGAATGTAACCTAAACTGTGTTTCCATATGTATTGTAAATGATAAAACTGGAAGATACATTCTATAGATTTCCGAAACATTTCACAGAGAGTAGAACTATTCCAGATGAACCCGCCTGGTGCTCTGCCTTCTGGAACACTGGGTGGTGCAGTGAGGGAGTTTAGAAGTGGGCTCTTCATGGCTTGGAGCGGGTTACTCATCCTCTCTGATCTGTAGCTTCCTCCTATTTAAGGAGGACCCTATTTGCCAGGGATGCTATTTGTATAGCATACAACATTCCATCTAATGCAGCTAGCATAACGTCCAGGTTATAGTAGTCTCTCAGTGAATGCTCATTTTCTTTAGGAGGGAAGTAAAAAATTACTGTGTATCTAAGGCTTATTTGCTACATTTGCAAAGTTTACCCAGTTGAGTTAAGTGTCTTTCTCGCAGGGAAAATGAGAAGTGGGAGTAATTCAGAGCCTGAGCTGTTAAAGAAATAACCTACCTTTACTGCTTTCTCTCCTGACTCTCTTTCCCAAGTAGATGAAATAAATAGGGTCAAATTTCCATTTCTTCTCCAAACCCTGGTCTTTTCAAGCTAGCGGCCTTGTACCTGTCTCACTGCCTGTCACTGGAGAAAAGGGCACTTTGCAAGCTGTTGTTAGGTGTGTTGAGAATAGGATTGTAATTTGGAAAACAAGACCTGTGCCCAGCAATGTTCCTTTGAGACACTGGTTTATGGGGGTTAGGGGATGTGGTGGTGGGAAGGGAATGACACCTTTGAGGCAGGTGGAGCTGTGGGGGCAGGGACAGAAGCAGATTGTCCTCCATTGTGTGCTAATTGTAAAGTGGAAACCAAGGGGATTTTCTTTTTAATCTCTAAAAAGAATTTTCCAATATTTCTTTTAGGCTGGTAGCTTCCAAATAAAATCTCTAAAATATTTGGGAGGAGCAATATGTAGTTTTCTTAAGAGAACAGTTCAACCTGTACCCTAAACTCGTAGTTTTAGTTTGGGAAATTTTTGTTTTAAATTTCTGGTACATCCAGGGGAAATTTTGAAGGGGAATTATTTTTCCTGTTCATTTAGAAATTCCTGTGAACAGTGTTTTAGCCGTCGTATTTTCATGTTTTAGAAAGCGCAGCAGAAAGTAGTCCTTATTCTGCGTAGCAAAATACACTCCTTAAAAAATTATCTAGAGCAGCAAAATGTCATCTCCTATTTTGTGCCCTCGTAAACAACCTGAATCGGATGAAAAGCCCGTGTGGAGGTGCAGCCCTCTGTGGTTACCACCCTTCCTAGGGTTCCCTCCCCGCTTGATTCCGCTTTTTGATAAGAGATCAGGTAACCATGACAACACTGCACGGTGGAAGTCCTTTTATTTTTGTTCTTTACATAATCCCCAAAATAAATCTGCTTTCTGTGTGTGACACTTGTTTCCTTTTCTTACAGACTTTTTTCTTTAATCTTAGCATAGTATATCCTGAAAGAAACTTGCTACTTCAGAGGATTTGCTGCCACAGATGTGACTTCCTATTAGCAGTGAGTTGACTTTGCATTCTCTGAGGCTGCGATTCCCACCATGAATTCTCACCATACACACTTCTAACTGAATTATAGCTCTATCATCCAGTTATTGGAGACTAGCAAGACTGCAGTGGTTCACCTGGGTCTTTTCTGATTTAGGATTTACACAGTTCAATTTCTGTGTCATCTAGAATGGCAGCCAGTGTTCTCCTATGGCCCCTGAGATGGGTGGGGGGTGGGGGTGGAGTAGGGGTGTTACACAGGGATAATGCTGGCAGGAAACTTGCTACAGTCCCTGGTGAATATGAAACACTGATTTTGTACTGTCCAAAATTGGGATGGTGTAGTAAGATAGCTTGACCTATTACTTCTTGAAAAATCAAGATTCTAATGTAATTTAACAAGTGAATATCAACAATCTGCCTTTGAAATGAGACTCCGTATTGTGTCTTCCTGGAGATGTTGGAATTTTGAGCCACACCAAATGACTTGCTTCTTTTTTGTTCTCTCAGTGAACCAAAATAAATATTTGATTCCCTGCTATAAATTCTAGAGATTTCCATAGTGATGAAGGCTCCTCACACAATGATGGAAACAACACTGGTTTACAGTAGTGGCTGTGTGGAGACTCAGGCAGATTTAATGCCACATAGTTCTTGATTAGACAGAAAAGTTATCATCAGAGTCAGGATCAGGATGTGTTTTGAAGACAGACTCAGTTCTCCCCTTTACCCCCTGGCTTGTATAGTGTTCAGGCAAACTGTTATTAGTTCAATTTATTCCCCTAATGGCTAAATTCTCCTCCCTCTCAGGAACACTAATGTAAAAGACACATGTAACTTTCTTCTGTATGTCTGCCAATTAAGGGTTATTGAGTTTAATCTATCTATTCAACAGCAACCAACTCTCCTGTCTCAATTCAGACAGTCTCCTGGGAGTTGAGGCTCTGAGTAAGAACTGTGGAAACAAGCCCATAAATTTGCTGAATGACCATGTAATTCTGATACAGGACAGGTGGCGCCCCAGCCCAGCTTGGCTGGAGGACCCGCCGCCTCCGCCTTAGCGATGTTGGTGCAGTGGCAGCTGGCAGAGGAACCAGCGGACTCGAGCATTGGCAAGGAGGGAGGGGGGAGCTTCCCTCCCCCACTGCAGGCTCCATTAGCCAAAGGGACCAGACAACTGCTAGGGAGACACTGGCACCTTGGTGTCTCCTTCCCCTTTATACTTATGACTAAATAGGAACCCCCATTTCCTATGCCTAGGTCAATTTCATCTAAGTTTCCTAGGCCTCAGTTCTGTGAATGGACTGTGTCCATTCCTTAGTACATTCACTCACCTTGCCCCAGGGGAAGGGACTGTGTCCCTTCCTTAGTACATTCACTCACCTTGCCCCAGGGGAAGAGACTGTGTCCTTTCATTTCCTGGCCTCATACAGAAGGAACCCATGCACCGATATATACTGCTAAATGGAGAGAGACAGAGAAAGAAAAATGGAGAGAGCTTTTCTCTCCTGACTTGGGTTTTCTCTCCCTACTAGAAACTTTAGTGTTTTTGTATTCTTTTCTGTAAATAAATTCTGTCTTGCCACTGATCTGTGGTCCTTGAATTTATTCTTCAAATCACAGAGAGCAAGAACCTGAAAGTCCGGTATCAGTTCAATTTAAGGACACATTTATCCTCTCTGGAGCACATAATGGATCATGTGTAACCACAATAAGTGCCATGATATCACCATCATACAAAAGACTGGACATTCAAATGATCTCCATTCAAAATCAACGGGGTTGAGCTCAGGGTCTCTGTGGATACTGAAGAGGTTGTGCCGAGCCAAAGGTGTCCAGCAGAGGGTGGGAGCAAATCCATTCCACCCGGTATCAGCTCCAAAGAAGGTGTTTTTTTCTAACTCTCACAAAGACCCCTGTCAACGGTGGCCTTGGGTAAAGTGGCTTCAGTATGTCACCATCAGTGCCTGGCTGCCAGCATAACGATGTCTCAGCATCCAGACGCTGTGAAAATGGGCAAGATGGGGACAAGAGCATGAAGACAAAGGCGGCGGGAAGGGGAAAGTTAATGCGCAGACACTTCAGCACCTGATGTCAGACTGGCTTTGAATCCCAGATGTGCTGTGACCAAGAGGCAAGCTCTCATCTCTCTGTGATTTTGTATTCTCATCTTGAAATGGGCTGATCCTACCTTGTATCATTTCTGTGTGGATTCACTGAGATCATGAACATAGCTCTTCACCCAGTGTCCAGCAAATAGAGCTTTAAATAATCTGGAAAGGACCAGGACCTAAGTTCTACTCTGTTCAAATTTAAATAAAGCTTATTATTTCCCCTTCTTTAAAAAATTTAACTAGAAAACAGCTGGCTGTACAAATAGACATTTAGTTTTAACGGCTGTCCATGAACACTTTCTATGCTGTAGTTAGAATCTATTTAAGTTCTCAAGTGATGGGAGAAAATTCTAGGCTCAGAAAAAGTTTACTCGCTTAAACCAAAATGCCATAATGTCATCTTTCAAAGCCTCTGAGAGCCATTTGTAGCAAATATGTCTAATTTCGTCATTGTTTGAACTTGCTGAATTGAATTTCTATATAGGAGTCCCAGGGTTTAAGCCAACTCTCTCTTCTCTCTTCTCCCTCTCTCCCTTCTTCCCCTTCTCTCCCCCTCACCCCCTTTTTTTGACTTTTAGCATCCGGAAGCCATGTAGGAAGACCCCTGCCTTGGGAGTAGGGCCTGGGCTGGAGACCCGGGTCTGCTTCTACCTGTGATCATGATCAAGCTATGAAATCTATTTCAGGCTTGGTTTTGCCATACAGAAATGAGGAAGTTGATGTTATCTTAAAAAGGGCCGGCTCTGGAAGTCCTGAGGACTGGTGCAAATGAGAACGTGGTGCTTCTTGTTCAAAATGCAGGAGAAATGGGCTGTTACAGATGCTAGAATAGAACGCTTTTCCTTTCTTCCATGGTCTCTCAACTTGTCGTGGTGGGGTTTTTTTGTTTGTTTTTTGCTGTTTACCACCATTCTAAGTAAGGAAGAAATAAAACTTCAAATTAGCATGAATTTACTATTCATCTTTATATTGTACACCGTCGGCTTTAAATGCACATGTGAGAGGGTTTGCCCCGCGTGGGTGGGATTGTCGGTGTAGTTTGTCTTTTGTAGCGTTTGCCCCGCGTGGGTGGGATTGTCGGTGTAGTTTGTCTTTTGTAGCGTTTGCCCCACGTGGGTGGGATTGTCGGTGTGGTTGTATTTCGTTTGCCCCATGTGGGTGGGATTGT
>NW_003852616.1:2001657-2065668 GCF_000181295.1 Otolemur garnettii
GCCCCACGTGGGTGGGATTGTCGGTGTGGTTGTATTTCGTTTGCCCCATGTGGGTGGGATTGTCGGTGTGGTTGTATTTTGTAGCGTTTGCCCCGTGTGGGTGGGATTGTCGGTGTAGTTTGTATTTTGTTTGCCCCGTGTGGGTGGGATTGTCGGTGTAGTTTGTATTTTGTTTGCCCCGCGTGGGTGGGATTGTCGGTGTGGTTGTATTTTGTAGCGTTTGCCCCGTGTGGGTGGGATTGTCGGTGTAGTTTGCATTTTGTTTGCCCCGTGTGGGTGGGATTGTCGGTGTAGTTTGTATTTTGTTTGCCCGGTGTGGGTGGGATTGTCGGTGTAGTTTGTATTTTGTTTGCACCGCGTGGGTGGGATTGTCGGTGTAGTTTGTATTTTGTAGCGTTTGCCCCGTGTGGGTGGGATTGTCGGTGTAGTTTGTATTTTGTTTGCCCCGTGTGGGTGGGATTGTCCATGCGGTTGTATTTTGTTTGCCCCGTGTGGGTGGGATTGTCAGGGTGGTTGCATTTTGTAGCTCTTTTGTGCACATGTATTTCACTCTTGGAACAGTGGAAACACAGCCCAAAGCTGACTCAAACGTTTTCACTCCCTTTGGGGTGTTCTACCAACCTTCGGCCTTCAGCTTACTGTAAGGAAGAAAGACCTAAAGGAGAAGGCCCCATATCAGTTGCTTCAGTTTTTCTTTCCTTCAATGGGAAGTGGCCGCCTAACGCAGGAAAGTAACTTTAGCGTTGTCAGGGTTCCTTGGTCATTTGCCTTCTCTCTGAATTTGAAGCAAGTTCTGCTTCATGCAGAAAGGATAGCCTCCTGGGGGACAGTAATTCCCCTCTTGGCCATGACTTAGCTGTAGATTTAACATGCTTACCGAGTACTGGCTTTGAATCTCGCTGAGCTCCCACACATGGTGGGGCACTGGAATTCTCTGCTCACCGGACAAACCGAGCCGTAAATGTGAGGAGCCGATGGAGGGGGGAGATGGGGACACACGCTGCACGTGTCTCTCCGTATGGCACATGCCCCCTCCTCCTGCTGGTTTTCACTTACAAACACAAGTTCAAAGGTGAACTCATCCAGAATTTCCAAGGACGGCAACACACATCACTAACAGGGCAAGGTCCTTCTGAGCTCGGGGCTCTGAGTGACTGCTCAGGTCTGCTGAGTCCACATAGGCAGCTCTGATGTTTAAATCTCTGGATCCCGTATGCTAGTGTGACAATATCTTGACCTTATTCATTCTTGGACATGTTCTGTCTTACAGAGTGACTTGATAGAATAACTCCAACTTAAGGAATTGATAATCTGATAATGGCATTTTAAAAATTAACTTTATGGAAGTCTAATTTACACATGTAGAATTCACTTACTACAAATAAACAGTTGGATTTTTTTTTTGACATTTGTACAGTTGTGCCCCTCTCACCACATTCCAGTTTTAGGACAGTTCCATAAACCCAAGTTCCCTCATGCCCACTTTCAGTGACTTCCCATTCCCACAGCCCAGCCCATGCGGGATCATGGTGCAGTCCACAGCCACCCTGTGGGTATATGTGAGCACCGGGACACTCTGGTTCTAACAGGCAGCTAGCAGTCCAGCCACAGGGCAAAGTTCCTAGACCCTTGGCTCCTTGGAGTAAGAATTTTCAAAGCATGGGAACTGGGAGGCAGAAGACTTAGGCCACCACAGACTCACAAAAGTGTCATAGTGTGCATTTTAAAAGGGTGCCTCCTCTAGAAAGAGGCAGCCCCGTGGCTTGGTAAGCAAAGTCTAGGCTGCATTTCAGCCCTCACCTCCCTGTTCCTCCTGGGGCTGGAATCAACCTGAAGAACTATACCCAGTGGTCTTAGGGGAGGTATTAATAATGAAAGATGGAGGGGAATAGCCTAGACCCATCCATCTTATGAGCAACTTGAGCAATTTATTAACCCCTCTAAGCTTCTCTTTCACTTCTACACAGTGCAGACATCAGTAGAATTTACCTTGTAGAGTTGTCATGGGGACAAAGTGTGGAACGAGGAACAGGGCAAGGTGCGGTGTTTACAAATGTGGTAATCATTGTTATTGGCTGGAAAGTGTCCCAAGTGCTATTGTTTCTAGCGCACTCCAGCCTCCCTCTTTAACTCTCATTTACCAACTGTTTTGAGCTGAGCTCATTGGTGGACTATATCCCTAACTCTAGTTCCAATTTTAGAGCTAAAACCAACAGGTACATCAAATTTTATTTAACAATTTTACTGTATGGACAACTTTGCCGAAATCAGCTGTTCTGTGAGTCAGCCCTCCCTTGTTTCTTTTTTCACATTCACTTAACCAGAATGCTTTAAAAATGCAAGTATGTGTCTGTCAGTAGCTCCTTTTTTCCTTTTGGCCTAGTCACTCGATTTATCCCGATATCAATTTCCTTCTTTGTTATGTGGAGGAGGTGCGTGGCAGGGATTCTGACCGTGTCTTCTGGTTCTAACATGCCATGATTGGTGGTTCCCTCAGGGGGAGGAGGAAACACTCATACAAAGAAAAGCCACTGTCTGTTTAGATAGAATTTCTTTTCATCAAGTCTTTTTATTCCTGTTTTGAGTATTTGTAATGTATCGGTAGGTTTTCGTAACTCTGACTAAATCTCATCTGTGATTCATAGAAGAAGGAGCCTCCACATTTGGACTCTCCCCTCCCCAAGGCTTTCAAAACTGATGGGAAGCCACTTCCTGGCTCTTTGGCTCCCTGCCTGTCATGGGTGTGACAGGGGCTGTGGAGGACAGAGAAGAGGCCAGGAAGGTAAGGGCAGTGTCTGCACTGGGCGCTGGGTGGGCAGTGCACCCCTCTCACACTGACAGGTCGAGGTGCTGGAACCATTCTTTATCCTTGACATCTGAGTTAGGATGAGATTGATCAAATTTAGAACATCTTCTGGTTAAAAAAAAGTTAATGAAAGCATTGCCCTTTTTGTGAATGATATATCTGCTTTTCTTTCTATAATGGGAAATAATTAGAAAAGAAAGATGCCTTGTTTCTACAGACATGAAGGAGATATTTTAAAGGGTTTGAATTCAATTCTTTACTTTTTTTTTTTTTTTTTGACTGGGACTGGGTTTGAACCCGCCACCTCCAGCATATGGGGCTGGCGCCCTACTCCTTTGAACTACAGGCGCTGCCCTCAATTCTTTACTTTTTAAACTTTTTATTATGAAATACACAGAAGCAGAGAGAATAACATGATAAAGCCCCACATACCGTCAATCATATTGAACAATTATCATTCTGGCCAACCCTGCAGATTACTTTGCAGTAAATCCCAGACATCCTACGAACATAATTTCATTTGTAAGGTTTTTTGTATATACCTCTAAAATGTAAGTATTTTTCTACAAAAATGCAATTAGATTACAGTTATCATACCTAAAAAGAAAATAAAAATAATTCCTTAATATATATATAGTAAAGTCTCCTAATTACTTATATTTTTTATAGTCTAAATATGATTCACATATTACAATCTGTAAATTTTCTCATACACCTGTAATCCGGTAGTTCTTAAAGTAGGGTTCCGAGACCAAGAGCACCAGTATCACCTGGGAACTTATTTCTAAATGCTAATTGGCTGTATCTGCAAGACCAACTGACACAGAAGGTCTGGGGATGGGACTTCCCAAGTAGCCCTCTGGTGATCTGATGAACACTGAAGTTTGGGAATCTTTATGTTCACCTCCTCCACCTGTCTCTGTCTTTCTCTGTCTCTCATCCTTGAAAGGTATTTGTTAAGAAATTGAGGCTGGGCATGGTGGCCCATGCCTGTAATCCTAGCACTCTGGGAGGCGGAGGTGGGTGTATCACTTGAGCTCAGGAGTTCAAGACCAGCCTGAGCAGAGCAAGACTCCATCTCTACTAAAAATAGAAAAGCTACCCAGGAGTGGTGGTGGGTGCCTGTAGCCCTAGCTACTTGGGAGGCTGAGACAAGAGGCTTGCTTGAGCCCAGGAGTTTGAGGTTGCAGTGAGTTATGATGCCACAGCACTTTACCCAGGGCACAAAGTGAGACTCTGTTTAAAAAAAGAAATTGATTGAATGTCCTGTACAGTTTCCTATTAGTCTGGATCTTGTTCATTGCATTCCTATGATAATTTGGCAACTATTTATAAGAGAATAAAGAGTGCATATTCTCATTCCATGTGGATCAATTTATTTATATGTAGAGAAGTCAGCACGTTGGAACACTATCAATGGATAGAATTGGTTACGTTTGTTCTGTTAATGTGAAAGTTGGATTAAGAGAGTCACGTATGTTTTAGAACTTTGTGAACTTTATTTTTGTTATTAGAATTAGAAATATTCTATTTCAAGACTTGATATCATGCCTATTGAACCAAATTACAGACTTTAACGACACATTGTTGAAAAGCTGATGTGTCCAGTGGTGTGATGATAAGGCAGCTTTTCAAGGGACAACCCCACTGCACACCTGATTTATGGTGTCTGTGGTGCAGACACTCCTCTGTGGCTGGTTCCTGGCTGCCAGCGTGATGTGCTGAGCACAGACTGGGGAGATGAGCAGAGTCAACAGCCAGCAGGAGCCAGACCCAGCACACCGCCAGCGCTGCCCCTCCATGTCTGCTCTTCACAGCCCCATCAACTTGAGTGGCTTAGGCTCTTTGGCTCTGTGAATTTAAACTAAGGGACAAATATTCTAAACTAAGGGTTAATGTTGTATGTCAACTTGGCTGGGCCAAACATTATTCTCCATGTTTCTGTGCAAATACTTTTTGAATGAGACTAACATTTCTTTCTTTTTTTATTTGCCACCTGTTTCCAAGGCCAGAGAAGGTTGGCCAGCCAGCCCTTTCTCTGCAGTGCTACTCAAATGGGGGAAATTTAACTTTTAAATCGTTAGACTTGGAGTAAACCAGATTGCCTGCTATGATGTGAGTGGGTCTCAGCCAATCAGCTGAAGGCCTTAGAGGAAAAAATGTTTGACTTTGATGAGGAAGAGGAATTCTGCCTGCAGTCTGCCTTTGGGCCAGAACTGCAGCTCCTCCCTGCGTCTCCAGCCTGCCAGCCACCCTACAGATTCTGCACCTACCAAGCTTCCACAAATGTGCTAGCCAACGTCTTCAAATAAATCTCAGTCTTTCTCTCACTCTTTCTTATACATAAATACAGCATAAGGAACAAGGCCTACTGTACTGATGTGTACATGTGGTGCATGTCCAGTCTATAAAAATTAGGTCAACTGAAGGAGGTGGTCCATTTAGGGAGGTGGTCAACTATAAAGCCACAGTGCACAAAACTCATGAGTGAGAAGACATCAGCAAGTAGACACTGCTGGGAAACTGGTTATTTCCTGTGTGGCACTTTGTGTGATACAGTTTCTGAGCCAGGATCGAGTGTGACCAGGCCCAAGCCCTGGTGCACAGATAGAATAAATACTCTCTTAATGTGATATCACTAAGGCCATTTTTGTAAGGCACAGAAAGAAATACATTTTTCATTGCAACTCAGTTCTCTCTCTCTCTTTTTATTTCAGATGAATGTGGGGTACAAACAGTGAGGCTTTGTAGTTTGCACTGGTAAGGAGAAAGTGTAATTTGTAGGTGTGTCCCACGCCCAGTGGTGTGCCACATACCCACACAGTGTACGGGGTCACACCAAAGTTTTATCCTTACCCTTATTATATAAAGTGCACTCTGATGTTATGTGATCAATATATTTATTTTCCATAAAATGTTGAAATTTTTTATTTAAAAAACTGTTCATTCCAACCTTAGTTTTACAACCTCCTTATAGGTAGGTTAGGATCTGAAAATAGACAAACCCTGATTTAATGGCCCTTCTCTTTCTGCTGGCTTTTCTGTAGCACTTGAAATTCTTACTGCACTCATGTAAGGTAAGGCTGGCTGGACCCTGACAGTGCAGAGCAGGACAGCAGCGGCCGGTAACAACCCAGTGGGTCACGTAACGCAGATTCTCTGTCCAGTCAGCATGTGGAAATCTGTGCAGACAAGTCCTAAGTAGGTTACTGGGCTCCCTGAGCAGGTAAGGGTCCTCAGGAAGCCATATCTGTCACAGGTGGGCCTCCATTGATGAATTTACATACGTAAGTAGATCTCTGCTGGCTTTGGAAAGGATTTAACATACCTGACAAGGAAATATGTATTATAGTAAGGTTATAAGTCAATGAGGCATAGGGAAAATGATGGTAGGTGCATAGAATGGAACCAGAAATATACAAATTATATTTCTTAAAATTCTATGTGCTTCTTAAAAATTAGCCATGTAGTTGAGTTAAAAATTTCAAGAGGAATGTGTAAAAAGGGAGGGTAAAGTGATTCATATGCTATAGAAAATAAAAGATAAATTCACTGCTTACATAAGTCCAAGTGCTTCTGTTGTTAAGACCAGAGTGGGGCTTCTCCAGGGGCTTCCAAGAGAGAATGTTGAGCCACGTAAACAATAATGTTTTTGCAACAGTTTTGAACTAAACGAAGTGACAAACTTCAAAGGCCATTTTCTGTAATGCTGCTTATTTGGTCAAGGGCATTAGATCAAAGTACAATTCAGGAGAAGGACTTTTGCAGGTGCCCACAGTGATGCATCCCAGGTGTGAAGTTGGGAGTGATCAGGTTCATTTAGGGATAAGTTATAAGTTACTAAGTTGTTCTTGAGTTCCATTCTGGCAGTCAAAGCTGAAGTTTTCTTTCTTTCTTTTCCTTTTTTTGAGACAGAGCCTCAAGCTGTCACCCTGGGTAGAGTGCTATGGCATCACAGCTCACAGCAACCTACAACTCCTAGGCTCAAGTGAGTCTCCTGCCTCAGCCTCCCAAGTACCTGGGACCACAGACGCCTGCCACAATGCCCGGCTATTTTTTGGTTGCAGCCGTCATTGTTGTTTGGCAGGCCCGGGCTGGATTCGAACCCGCCAGCTCAGGTGTATGTGGCTGGTGCCTTAGCCACTTGAGCCACAGGTGCCGAAGCAGTGTTGAAGTTTTCATTAAGTTCATGCTAAAAAAGAGGGGAAAAAACCCAGTGCAGTGAGTAGGGAATTTTCCATAAAATTGCATTTTTGTAACACTTTGATTTAAAAGTCTACCTTTCTGTTAAATCCTTATTTGGTAAAGTAAGTTAGCAATCTATTTAGCAACCATCATAAAGAACTTTAAAAACCTGTGTGTGAAATATAAAAATCTGGGAACTCACTGACCTAGAGGAATGGAAAGACACACACTCCTCCGTGAATATTATTTTTTCTCAGTAGGATGTGGAGCTCTGTATAACTTGCAGCAACATACTAGAAATTATATTCTCTGATAAATACTGGGAATGAAGCTCTCCGATGTCACAGTTTAATACAAAACCATCTACTTGAAAACTTAGTCAGTCTCTGGTAGAATTAGTATCCTGGTATAAAATTTAGGAACCACATAAGGGTGGTACCTAGGTAGAAATCACCCTCCTCCTCCTCTCAGTTAAGGCAAGGGAGAGCAGGGCCAAGGAGGGTCAAGGGTGTTCTCTGTTTCTCTGTAAGTTACTTCAGATGTTCACTAACTCACAGACAAATAGATGGGAGAGAGTCCCAAGATTTGAGCACTGCCATAATTCCAACCTCAGAGCACTTTCAATACATATAACAGTGTTCATCTTGATCATTAAACAACAGCAATCAAAAACTCAAATTAGGCTGGTGGCTTATGCCCATGATCCTACCACTCTGGGAGGCTGAGGCAGGTGGATTTCTTGAACTCAGGAGTTTGAGACCAGCCTGAGCAAGGGCAAGACCACTCCTCTGTTAAAAATAGAAAAAACAGCTGGATATCACAGCATGTGCCTGTATTTCCAGCTGCTCAGGAGGCTTGAGGCAGGAAGATCGCTTGAGCCCATGAGTTTGAGGTTGTAGTGTAGGAGGTTGTAGTGAGTTGTATGATGATGCCATAGCACTGTAGCTGAGGTGACAGAGCAAGACTCTCAACAACAACAACAACAATAACAAGGGTGGGGGGAACGCCAAACAAAACAACACAGTAATAATGCCTACAGAAGGCTTAGCTTTGAGTAATTGAACTTTCTTGGGTTTCTCAAAACATTAACAATTATATCTTGGAAACTGGTAACATGATGCCAGGGTGTCCAACCTTTGGATTCTCCGTACCACACTGGAAGAAGAAGAGTTGTCTCAGACAACACATGAAATACACAAACACTAACAAAAGCTGATGAGCAAAAAAAAAAAAAAGTTCCACAAATAATTTTCATGATATTCAACATCACAGATAATCTATATGTGGCCCGTCACACATAATCTATATGTAGCCCGTGGGTCTTGGGTTGGACACCACTGGTCCACTTACAGTGGTTGGGATTAGTAACCATATATAAATGGTTAACATTGACTGAGTACTGCTCTAAGCATTTTACATATGAGCATATTCACTCTTCAAAACAATTTATTAGGTAAGAACTATGATATTATTAACCAATTTTACAGATGAAAAAACTGTTAAGTAAGATGAAAAAATTGTTAAGTAAATGTTACCCAATTAGTAAGAGTCAGAACCAAGCAGAGCAGCCCCAGAGACTATCCTCATAGCAAAATGCTCCACTGACTAGCCTGAACATGAGCCTGGACGAGTCAGGAGGCGGCTACCAGAAATAGTGCTCTTGGTCTCAGAATAGTTAATTTGTGACCATTCTCTCTGAAAGTAACCTGATCACAAAGACTGTTTTCTTGGAAGCCTGTTTTTAGACTGTAAGAATAAAATCATATCATCTTCAGGTAAGAGGGTGCTTATTGCTCTGTTCTCTAGAGTCCTTGGCTTTTAACTCATCCAGAAGCAGCATAAAATTGTTCCAATATGAGTAAAAACAAGGGGGGATGGGGGCGTGGAGTGTGCCTCTGGGGCTCAGAACATATTCTGCACACAAAATTTTATTGTTTTGGCCAGGAGGTCCCTGTTGGATCCCTGGCAGGTAGAAAGCAGGAGACAGTGACGTCTGCATGGGTGTCAATGGCACGCATTGAGTTCTGGTGTCTTGGTCCATAGCAGATTCTATCCTACTGAGTCAAAGACCTAGGAAAGAAAAAAATAAACTGCAAACTATTTTTTTTTTTTTTTTGGTTATGCCCACCACATTTCTTCCAGGACTGTAGGAGAATAGGAATGGTCCCCAGTGGATTAGCTGTGCCAAAACACAGCTTTCTGGGCTGGAGGTAGGAGCAGGATCAGCTCATTGGTGATCTCCTCCCACAGCATGGACTTCTTGATTGTGCTTTCAGCTTAGAAGCCCTCCAACCTCTCACGTCTACCCCCCTGGACTCCAAACTCTCACATCAACACCCCCCCTGGACTCCAGTCTCTCACATCAACCCCCCTGGACTCCAACCTCTCATGTCTACCCCCCTGGACTCCAAACTCTCACATCAACACCCCCCCTGGACTCCAGTCTCTCACATCAACCCCCCTGGACTCCAACCTCTCATGTCTACCCCCCTGGACTCCAAACTCTCACATCAACACCCCCCCTGGACTCCAGTCTCTCACATCAACCCCCCTGGACTCCACCTCTCATGTCTACCCCCTTGAGCCCAACTTCTCACACTACCCCCTGGATTCCAACCTCTCACGTCTACCCCCTCAAGTCCAGTCTGTGCCACTTTCATGGTTAAGTTGTCACCATGGCAACAGCCCCCTGGCCTTTGGGTCTGTGGTCTGCAATAATATGGGCTCCTCAAGTGGTGAGTCAACAAAAGTTGAAAGTATTTACAAGTTAGGAAATCACAGGTGCCCAGAGCTGATAAGGTCTGGCTTTCGAGACTGTTCTCATTAATTTCCCTGAGACCAAATACTGAGTTTCTGTTCTCGATCTTCTGGACAGAGTTTCATCTCTTGGTTTTAGCCTACTCAGGAAAACCTGTCCCTTTCCTCTTTCAGATACTTCTTCAACTCAAAACTCTTCTCTGCTTTTTTAGCCTTTCCTGATTTGTAACCTGCAATCTGGAGGATTTGTTCTTTTTATACCGCAAATCTTTTAAAGTCTCTTACTTTCTCCTGGGGAAAACCCCCTTGCAATGGGTTATCCACTAGAGGCCAGTGTAAATAGGGTAGGTATCCCACCACGGGGACACAGAAGACAACTTTGTCAGTATCATTTTTCCTACTCCTAAGATTGTTCCTCTTGACTTGGCAGAGGAACATTAAATATTCATGCATAGACTCTTTCAACAGATGTTTATTGGGAAAGCACTGTGCTAAAGCCAGTCATAGACCTACCTGGTGCTGCCGTTAAGGAGTGTTTTATCTAGTAGGAAAGCTGTGGTAGGTATAGTGTGATATAAATAATTATTATAAGTAAGACAGTGATGCAGCTTTAAGAAATGTATTACTCTTACATGGGCATTCAGATTGCTTTGTTACTTAGAAATCAGACACAAATCAAAACAAAATAAGGAGAAACAAGAATTTTAGAGTGGGAGTGAATTTAAAGGTCAGCTAATCCATCTGACTCACTTTATAGATGAAACAAACAGACTCAGATAGGTTTTAAGAGATAAGCAAGAAGTTATAGTTTAATCGTGGCAAAATGGAGTCTAGAACACAGGTCTCTGGATTTCTACCATGGGTCATATGAACCTGTGAATACATACAAATTAAGAAATACAAAATCCTGGTGGAAGGAAACAAATGAAGTCCTCCCAGCAGCTCTGCACAGGTGAATCAGAAAGGATGCTGTTGACTGTGTTTCTTAGAAATAAAATAATGGCCCATAACACAGTCTGTCTCAAAACTTGCACAGTGATCTACATGCCCTGGAACTATTTGCTCAGTACAAGTAATACCTACTTCTTCCCTAATACCCCAAGAACATGGGGACCACATATTTAATATAAA
Source organism: Otolemur garnettii (assembly GCF_000181295.1). Lineage (NCBI taxonomy): Eukaryota > Metazoa > Chordata > Mammalia > Primates > Galagidae > Otolemur > Otolemur garnettii. The sequence continues at coordinate 2,012,537 of NW_003852616.1, forward strand.
TTAGCAATAGCTAGCAAAGCTGTTTTTAAAAACTAAGACAATCATATTAATTGGAAAATGTCATAGAAAAAACAGGAAAGACTCTTGGGTTATACTTGGCATTGATTCATTTCTCATTAGAAGAATTACATCCAAAGGAGAGCTATGAAAATAAAGGCCTACGAATGAGACCATAAGGAAGGTTATGGAAATCAGAGTTATTTAGTCTGAAAAAAAATGTTAATGGGAAAATTCTTTAGCTTCAGGAATTGGGAGGCCCCTGAACAGCTGTTCTCCATCTCTCCAGATGATGGAAAGCCAGAGAAAATAGACTTGAATATCAAGCAGAAAAGATGAGGTTGGATGTAAGGAAAAGGTAAGGAAAAGGGTCCTGCTCCTTCTGAAGGCCCGATACACACTAGGGAAGCTGCAGAGTGCTGGACACGGACTTCCCTTCTGGTCTTGTTCCTGGGGAACCCATCACCTTTCCCAGCAGTCCTGTCCCCACGTCTGGAAGTGAGGTTGGTGCCCAAGTCCCTTTAAGGATTTCTCCTAAGAATTCAGAAGATTATTCCAAGCTAATACCCCTATTCTGTTGATCTTATAAATTAGAAGAAAACAAAAACCAAAATGTGACTTATTTCCTTGTGGTTAGAAACAGAATAAGATGAGACATTTCTGTAAGACGAGAGCTGATGAAGTGCTGTATGTTGTTTTACAGCTAGCCACTTTTTTTTTTTTCCAGCTAGCCATTTTTTTGGTCAAGGCTTGTCGCGACCCCTAAGTCCCTGGTCTCGGTCTCTGCAGGAAGGAGTCAGGTGTAACACAGATTAGAAGTACAGGTTGTGGAAGGTGGGCTAATCTTGAGTGCAGCGTAGCCCAGAGGCCCCTCCCCAATGGCTATTTATTAAGGTTCTATACAACAGGTGTGGAGAGTTATGGTAAGGACATACACAACAGGTGTGGAGAGTTAGGGTATGAGGGCTGCATGCGTAAGGATTGCCACATGCTCTTTCCTCAGGTGTTCTTTCCCCATAACCCCCAGGAAGAAGTACCAAGCATCAGTGTTTGACACATGCTTACTAGTAAGTGACTGATCTTATCTCATTCCAGAACACTGAGTTACTTGGGGGATTGCCCCCAAGTCACAAAACTTCTCTAGGCTTGCTAGGAGACTATCCTGTACTCAGTGTTTCCTTTTAATGTGGTAAGAATCAGTAACTGTCCTTTGCAAGCATGATGTCCATTCCTCTACAAAGGCTAAACAAAACTGAGAAGGGGCCATGTTTGTCTTTGAAGGCTTTCCACAGAGTTTCCAGATTCCTCTGTTCCTACTCTCTACTTCTCCCCAACCTAATCATCCTCCCTCAAAAAAACTCTTGGTTGCTGATGCATCTCTGAATGTTTAACTGAGAATGGTCCCTGGTTCCCAAACTCAGGCATGGAATCATCTGGAAGGTTGAAAATAACATAGAAAATCCCAGAACCCATTCCAGAGATTCTGACTTAGTAGGCGAAGAGGAGGACCCAAGCATTTGGAGTTTTGAAATAGCTCTCAAGTTGATTCCAGTGCCCAGGTTTGAGGAAAACTATGATATTTTTCTCTCCTGGAGGTGGTATCACCTAACACTGATCTCTTGAAGACTTCTAAAACTTCTAAATCCCCAGATGCTGAATCTGAGATGGTAGAATTTCTGACATATGTAGTAGGGGAAACAGTTTTGGGAGTTTCATACCTCAAATTGTTTCATATGGACGTCATTCTATAGACGTGAGGGTGTCTGTCTATACACAAAGGGAATGTTACCACTGTGTGGGGGGAACTCTAAGGAAAGGAGCAGAGCCAAATACCGAGGACCTGTGGCAGCATCCTTAGGGAAAGATGAAGCGAGCCCAAGCCTGGCAGGCCAGCTGGTCTGCCCTCAGGGCTCTCTGTTGGTGTATATGCGCCAGAAGTTGGATGCCTGTATGGGGTTTTATTTTTGTTTTTACTCTACTCCTGGGCTTGTTTCTGCAGCACATGTCACTGAAGTTGAAGTTGAATAAAACTCGGAGATCTGCCAGTTTTCCTCCCCTCTTGAGCCATTTTTTAAAAATCAGCTAAGGAACCTGAAAGACAGTAAGAAGTTAGTCTGCAAAGAAATTTCACTATGAATGCTGTGCTGGGCCTTGTCCTCGCTTAGACTTGCGCTGATCCAGCCTGGACAGATGATCAGAGCTCTTCCAAGAATTCCGTGCTCCATAAATCAGAGTACTTAAGTATCATAAGTTTTGTTAAGTATCATAAGTTTTGTTTTGTTAAGGACAAAAACTCAGTATTTTTCTTGGAAGGATTTGGCCATTCTGAACAGGCTGTTCATTGGTAAATGTTAGTGGTATCCCGGTAACCATCACCAGCTCCTGTTTGTCACAACCACAGTGTAACAGGGGCTTAGTTGTTCTCCCCAAATCTCCTCTCCCCATCTTCTTATGCAGGTAGCTGCCTAGCTAGAGATGGGGCTTTCCCACCAGTTTTGTAACTAGGTTTGACCTTGTGATTAACTTATCCCAATGAAATATAAGGAAATTGATGTAGATAACTTTAGCCTTACCTGATTTTTAAAAGATTGTTTGCCTGGGACTCTATTTTACTGGGAAATAGAAAACAGGTGGCTACTAAGCCATAAAAGCCCATAGAAGAGGATAATGCCCCAGGGAACAGAGCAATAAGGTGGAGGGAACCTGGGATCCTGAGAAATCTCAGGCAATGGAGCCAACCTACCAACCTGAAGTGCTCACCTTGAGACTTTTACAGAAAAAATAAGCTATTTTATTTCAACCACTGCATTGTGTGTCTCTGTTATGGCGGCTGAGACTTTACCTAATTAATACACATAGTTATGACATGCCAGTTGTATGAGATAGGGGGAAACTATTGAACCTTTTGTCCTACTAAACTCTTGCTATGGTTTGAATAGTTTGGCCCCACCAAGTCTCCTGTTGGAGGTGGGGCTGAAATGGCACTTTACATGTTAATAAAGGGGTAGAAAGTGAGAACTGGGGTTAAGGCAAAACTCTACAAATAAGGATAAAATAATGATAATAATCAGCCACTGTCTTCTCATTTGCTTGATAATAAACAGCCCCTTGCCTCAGTTTGCCTCTCTATAATTGCTACTCTGGAGTCACACAGCTGCTGGTCATAAGGAGTCTTAACTTTTTCTGCAGATAACATCACCTTTTTAAAACCTAGGGGTAGTTTCTGAAATATCCTCCAGGACCCACAGTCTAGTGGAATGGCTGACCCATCCAGACCAGTGGCCTGCTCACCATGTGACCTCCCCCTTTGCCTTGTCATGAGTAGAAGCAGCCCAAGTCCCTCACCGGAAGCAGATCCAGGCTCCAGGTCTCCTGTACAGCCTGCAGACAGAACCACAAGCCAAATACACCTCTTTTCTTTATAAATTACCCAGCCTCAGGTGTTCCTGTATGGCAATGCAAATGGACTAAGACAATTCTCAGCACAACAGGATTTCCACGCTAGATGTGTGGATTTTCTCCCCTCAAACCAAGTGATTCTCCAGTGGACACCAACAGGGAGTCTAGAAACTTACTGCTGACTCTACCTGGAGTCAGTGCAGACTCCAGAGGGTAAATGCTCGGGCCCACAAGACTGCCTCCCCTTCAAATTCCATCAGTAAGACCCAGATTGTTACCTCTGTTTCTACCTAAGCAGTTACAAATTAGAAGTTTCTAATACCCCTTCATTGGATTTAGCCATTTGCTAGAAGGGCTCACAGAACTCAGGGAAATATGCATTTAATTTACCAATTTATTATCAAGGAAATTACAAAGGATGCAGATAAACAGCCAGCTGGAAAAGATGCATAGAGCAAGTTATGGGGGAAGGGGTGGGAGGTATGGGGCTAAGTTATGGGGGAAGGGGTGGGAGGTATGGGGCTAAGTTATGGGGGAAGGGGTGGGAGGTATAGAGCAAGTTATGGGGGCATGGGAGGTATGGGGCTAAGTTATGGGGGAAGGGGTAGGAAGTATGGGACAAGTTATGGGGGAAGGGGTGGGAGATATAGAACAAGTTATGGGGGGGTGGGAGGTATGGGGCAAGTTATGGGGGGTGGTGGGAAGTGTAGAGCAAGTTATGAGGGGAGGGATGGAGGGTATGGGGCAAATATGGGGGAGTGGTGGGGTATAGGGCAAGTTATGGGGGGAGTGGGAGGTATGGGGTTAAGTTATGGGGGAAGCAGCAGAACTTTTGGGCCCTGCCTAGTGTGCGCCATCCCAGTGCCTCCACCTTCCAGCCACCTGGCGGCTCTGTAAGCCCCATCCTTTGGGGTTTCATTATGTAGACATGATTGATTAAATCACTGGTCATTGGTGATCAATTCAACCTACATCTCTTCTCCCTCAGTAGGTCTGTGGATGGGACTAAAATTTCCAGCCCTCTAATCACAGGATTGGTTTCCTTGGCAACCAGCCCCCACCCCTGGCTACCCAGGAGCCCCCAGCCCTCAGTGATCTTATTAGCATAGAAAGAGATGTTTATCCCTTCAGAGATACCAGGGGTTTTTCGGAACTCTGTGCCAGGATACAGGACAAAGACCAAAGACATATTTCTCATTATAAATCACAATTATCACAACACTTTTTCTTTATTTGTATTTCTAAAAGGGATCATGGTTTTCATGGAAACAAAGAAACTTACAGCGTAAAATATATAAATTAAACATCATCTTGTCCAAATCTTCTCCCTTGTAGGAATCCCCTCCACAATATCTCTTCAGGAAGTGCCCCAGGCTCTGTGCCAAATCTTTTGTGCTAGGTCTGTATCACTTCACCAGGAGAGCTGGTCCTTGCAGCTACCTTGTTTATGGTTTTATACCACCCTCCCCTAACTGGTGATACAGTGTGTTGTTGTAAAATTAATTGGCCTACAAAGCATCTAACTCATCCCTTCCCAAAATATGGTCTAAAAACAAAAGACCCTCTCTGGAAGATGATCCTTGAACAGTACCCTGAAGCCAATCAGTTGGGAGAACACACTGCACTGGTCCCGAAGATTCACAGCACATATTCATATATTGTTTTATTTCAAATTAATATGAGGGTACAAATGTTGAGGTTACATTGTTTTCATTTCTAAAGTCAAGTCCAAGATGTAGTGGAGCCCTTCACCCATGGGGAGTGCTGAACACCCTAGCTATGTGCACAGTAGGTGGGATTCCACCAATCACCTTCCCGCCTCCCCTCTCCCTCCCTCCTTTTCTCTTCCTTTTGCTATATTTGTGTTTTATTATTTGTGTGGGTATGGAGTTGTGTATATGTTGGTTTCATATTAGTATTGAGTACATTGAATTTTTTTTTCCATTTTTATTTTTTTGAGACAGAGTCTCAAGCTGTTGCCCTGGGTAGAGTACCGTGGTGTCACAGCTCACAGCAACCTCCAACTCTTGGGCTTAAGTGATTGTCTTGCTTCCGCCTCCAAAGTAGATGGGACTACAGGCTCCCGCCACAATGCCTGGCTATTTTTTTTGTTGTTGCAGTTGCATTGTTTTTTTTTTTTTTTTTTTTAGCTGGGTACGGCCAGGTTTGAACCCCTCATCCTTGGTATATGTGGCTGGCACATGCTGACTGAGCTACGGGTACCACCTTTTTTTTTTTCCATTCTTGAGATGCTTTCTTATATATTTCAACTCCAGGTAAAGTCTCCATCTTTTCTTATGGCTGAATAGCACTCCATGGTGTGTGTGCATGTGTTTATTTCACAGTTTGTTAATCCATTCATATTAATATTTTTAAAGTTTACAAGAGTCTAAAATAAAGAAATTTGTTTAACTTCATTTAATCCAGTATTTATGAACATATATTACAATGAGCCCCCACCCCAGACACTAACTTTTTTCTGAATGATATCCATTAAAATGTAGGACTAGTGTGTCCTGTAAAACACATTTAGGAAATGCAGATCTAATTCATGACTTGGCCTTACTTGCACTATTTCCTAAACCACTGAGCATGTCAACTTCAGATATATAGATTCTAACCCTACATAGGACAGAAAAATGTTAGAGTTTGTTTATCTTGCTTGATTACAGGATGTTAGCCCAATTAGTAGTTAACAGGAAATGTTTTTATTTGAGATCATACCAAGAACTCCAGAGACAAAGGAAATACATACCCCAAATAAAATCATCACCCAACAAACTATGAACGTGTAACTAAACTTGTCCTTCCTGGAACTCCCTTTGCAGAGCTTACTAATAAGGAATCCAGTCTCCACTAAGAAGAACACCTGGATTTCCTGCTCCTCCTCCCTTTGTTTTGTTTTGTTTTCCAGACAGGATCTTGTTCTTTCCCTTGGGTTGTGGTGCAGTGGCAGGATCCATAGCTCGCTGCAGCCGTGAATTCCAGGCCTCAAGAGATCCCCCTGCCTCAACCTTTCCAAAGTGCTGGGATTACAGGTGTGAGCCACCATGTCCCACTTCTCTCCTGACTAATCTCAGCCTGGTTTAGTAGACAGAGTAGAAATTCTAGGGTCAAACCGAGTTAGATTTGAAGCCCACTATCTATGTGATGTTTGAGAAGTCATTTATTTTTATAAAGCCTCAATTTCCTCTTTTATAAAATGAGTACTAAAAATATATTATTACATTGCAGGGATTAAGTGAGAAAAATGCCAGTAAGGCCTCAAGCGAAACACTTAGTACATAGAGGGTGTTCAACAAATGACTCTGTTATCTCGACTTTTCTACTCTCACCTCACCCCTCCCTGATTTTTATGTTTATACTGATTTTAGATCGACTTTACCATAATTTTTTTTTTTTTTTTTTTTAGAGACAGAGTCTCTTTTTTTTAGAGAGACAGAGTGCCTTGGCATCACAGCTCACAGCAACCTCCAACTCCTGGGCTCAGGCCAGTGGTTCTCAACCTTCCTAATGCCACGAACCTTTAATACAGTTAAAAGGGGTCACAACCCACAGGTTGAGAACCGCTGGCTTAGGCGATTCTCTTGCCTCAGCCTCCAGAGTAGGTGGGACTACAGGCACCCACCACAATGCCTGGCTATTTTTTTTGTTGCGGTTTAGCCAGGGCTGGGTTCAACCTCCCACCCTCAGTATATGGGGCTGTTGCCCTACTCACTGAGCCACAGGCACTGCCTGACTTTACCCTAAATTTTATTATTATAGGATGCATCTCATATTTCTTAGCCAGATCCAAGAAATTTATTTAACTTCCACTTAAAATTAATGGGTATAATTTGACCACCCTTCCACTCAGATAACCTTCCTTCCTTCCTTCCTTCCTTCCTTCTTTTCTTTCTTTCTTTCTGAGACAGAGTCTCATTATGTCACTCTCAGTAGAGTGATGTGGCATCACAGCTCACAGCAATCTCTAACGCTTGGGTTTAATTAAGCAATTCAGCCTCCTCCAATTAAGTCCTCAGCCTCCTAAGTAGCTGGGACTACAGGCACCTGCTACAATGCCTGGCTATTTTTTTTGTTGTAATTGTTATTGTTGTTTGGAAGGCCTGGGCTGGGTTTGAACCCACCAGCTCCAGTGTATGTGGCTGGAGCTGAGCTGCTAATCTACAGGTGCCAAGCCAATAATGTTTCTTTCTTACTGAGAATTGTTGTAAGATGTGAATAGTCAAGTCCTCCTATTTTTCATTCAAGAAAATTTTTGAGTTTCATCACTGAGGGTGCTACAATGTTCCTTACTATAATAATTGATTGATATTTGAAAAATGTCACAGACTTGGCCACATTAACATTTTCTGACTGAATTACTTTTTTTTACCTTCAAGATATGAAATATTCTGACTAAAATTAATTTTATTTATTTCTCTACAATTTTTTTTTTAAAAATGAGGACACTGAAAGTTAAAACCCTCCTTTTGCACATTTAAAAGAGGGACTTTGCCTAACAAATGCAATCAGTGCAACCTAATTTTTTGTACCCTCAATGAACCCCAAACAATAAAAGAAAGAATAAAAAATGAACAATAAAAAAGTCCCTCTTTTTGGTAACCTAAGAATCTTTTAGGAACTGAAATAGATCAGTTAACTAAAGCTTAGAAATTTGTTTGAAATTTTGTTTGCTCATCAGGTTTGTAAAAGGCAAAAGTTTTGCTTCTGGCTATAAATAAGTAGCTTGTATTACACAAACATTACCTTGAGAATAATTTTCAAAGCTTGATAGCATTTTTAAAAAAGTCCAGCTATCTGAAGATATTGAAGAACAGCCAAAGCTGCTGGGACTTTAAGGATCAAGGATCTCTTGGTATAAAAGCCTGTTAAGAATAGAACAACAAAGTAATATTACAGCTTCCTGAGCTAATATTAACATTCCTGAGCATCAATGCAAAAATCATATACAAAATATTTAGCATAATACAGGGTGGACATAAAGCTTGTGTGCAATTTAAGTGCACATGAACCTTATGTCCATCCTGCATAAAACATTAAATACTTATTCAATATAATATGTATATTATATTTCTCTGCAATGAAAAACACAAAACATTATGGAAACAAATTAAAGAAGACTTTAAAAACAGAGGAATATACCATACTCATGGATAAGAAAACGTAATATTGAAAAGTTGTCAGTTTTCCCTAAACCAATCCATAAATTTAATTCCATTCCAATCAAATCCCACAGCTCTGTGTGTATGTGTGTGAGAGAGAAACTGACAGGTTGCTGGTACATTTTACATAGAACAACTAAGGGCCAAGAGTCCTCAAGATAATTGAAAAACTAAGCTGGAGACTTACACTTAGACATCAATACTTGTACAATGTACAGTAATTACCAGTGTGATATTGATGTAAGGAGAAACAAGTAGGTCAATTAAGAAAACCCAGATAATTCAGAAATAGACCAACAAAAGCTATGCCATTTGATTTATGAGAAAGACTGCTGTTGTAAAGCAGTGGCAAATCTATGGTCTTTTCAACAAATGATACTGAGTCAATTGCATATCTATACAGAAGACAACAAATATTGATTTCTTCTTCCCACAATTCATTAAGACCAATTCCAAATTAACATTGGACTTAAATGTGAAGATAACATAGGAATGTAAAATTGGAATATGCAAAGATATCTTCCATAGCACACCAAAAACATTAAGAATAAAGAAAGAGGGGCCCAGTGCAGTGGCTCACACCTGTAATCCCAGCACTCTGGGAAGCCAAGGCAGGTCAATCATCTAAGCTCACAAGTTCAAGACCAGCTTGAGCAAGAGTGATACCCTGTCCCTAAAAGATAGCTGGCTATTGTGGGCACCTGTAGTCCCAGCTACTCAGGATTGCTTGAGCCCCAGAGTCTGAGGTTGCTGTGAGCTATGATGCCACGGCACTCAGCCCTCTACCAGAGGTGACAAAGTGAGACTCTGTCTCGAAAAAAAAATTTATTCAGGCTTTCTATTTCTTTTTATATAAATTGTAGCAAATTACATTTTCCTAAAAATTATATGTATTTAACTTTATCAGCATAAAGTTAATTACAGTAACCTCCTAAGGGCTTTAAACTTGCTAGTGTAGCTGTGGTTTCTGCCTGATTTCTCATCTCCAAGAATCCTTAATACTCTGGGCTGCTGTTGGCTGGTACCCCCTCTTCTGTCTTCCAGTGACATTACAAATGTCCTCTCTAATCCCTTTTAAAGTTCTTTTTATTGTCATTTCAAGGGATTTGAGGGAAAAGGAAAATAGATACTGTCTTTTTATCTGACATCCCCTCAGCAAACGTATTTTTAAGGGCATCTGCTATTTGCTATTAAAAGAATGTATAAAACTATATCTAGTAGCTTTAGTGCTATTAATATAGTCTCAATGAAAACTCTCAAGGGAACGATTATCATTAGCTATTTGTTATTTTATTATTAAAGTTCTTGTACAGGAAACTAGTAGGAATTAGGAAAGGAAAATCCCTGTCAGATTTTTGTGAGTGTCCAGATATTATTTATTAAGCAAATGATTCCACAGGGCATATTTGTTATTTCATTCAAACCCGCATCACTGTGAAAGTAATAAATCCATGTGTCAGTCATGTTTTTATTGTAATTAAAACTGAAGAGAAATAGGGGATTTAAGAACCAAGATCTGTATGACAAATAGGCAGTTAGTGGCAGGGACCAGAGAAGATGTGGATGAGTCAGGGTGTCATACCCCAAAGGGCCTGCTGGTTTCCCAGAGACCCAGTGAGCCTCTGCAGAAAGTCAGAGAACATTTCTTCACAAATCGTTAAAATGTAGTGCCCAGCTTGGCAGCAACACTGGATCATATTAACATGCACAATTTCTTTCACAATTCTGAGGATGAAAACCTCAATTTTGAATTTAGAATTCTAAATCTAGAAAAACTACCAACTATTTATGGTAATAGAATAAAAAGACTTCGGACATGTAAGACCTCAAAAAAATTTACCTCCCACATATCTTTTCTTAGGAATTTTAATGGAGGATGTGTTCCAAAATTAGGAATTAAGCCAACAAAGAAGAAGAAAGAAGGGAAGGTGTTCCCATGAGAATGGTCACTGGGAAGCCCAGACAGTCATGGGAGATACTTCCTCATGAAGGTAAAGTTTGCACCACACTCATGTCTGTTTAAACACATAGGCACACCCCTGAGATATGGTGGGCTCTGTATCAGACCCCTGCAATCACATGAATACACAGTAATGCCAGTTTCACAAATGTTTGCTTCTCAGTGCATAGAAAAATATTTACATTATACTGTAGCATATTAAGTGTGCAATAGCATTATATCCAAAAAACAATGTATATCCCTTAATTAAAAAATTTTTTGCTGAAGAATGGCAGTAATCATCTTTTGTTTCAGTGACTCATAATTTCTTTGCTGATGGAGGGTCTTGACTTGTTGTTGACAGCTGCTGACTGATCAGAGCAGTGGTCGCTGAAGGCTGGGATGGATGTGGCAATTTTTAATCATAAGACAATGAAGTTTGTTGCTTCGATTGACTCTTTCTACAAAAGATTTCTCTGTAGCGTGCAATGCTGTGCATTTTACCCACAGTAGAACTTCTTTCAAACTTGGAATCAGTCCCCTCAAACCCTGTTGCTGCTCTATCAGCTATGTCTGTGTAAGATTCTAAATCCTTTGTTGTCATTTCAGCAATGTTCACAGCGTCTCTACCAGGAGAAGGTGTGTCTGAAGAAACCACTTTCTTTGCCGATCCATAAAGTGAACTCCTTGTTCACTGAGTTTCATCACGAGATGGCAGCAATTCAGCCACATTCAGTCACATTCTAGTCCTTTTGCTATTTCCACCGCATAGGCAGTTGTGTCCTTCAGTGAAGTGCTAAGCCCCTCAGAGGGATCCATGAGGGTTGGAATCAACTTCTTCCAAACTCCTGTGAGTGCTGAGATTTTGACATCCTCCCATGAATCATGCATGTTCTTAACGGGAGCAAGAATGATGAATCCTTTCCAGAAGATTTTCAGTTAACTTCCCCAGATCCATCAGAGGAATCACTATATATGGCAGCTATAGTCTTACAAAATGTATTTCTTAAATAATGTCTTGATGGCCAAAATCACTCCTTGATCTGGGGGCTGCAGAATGGGTGTTGTAGTAGCAGGTATGAAGACCCCATCAGTCTCCTTCATACGTCTTCCTCAGAGATACTGCGTGAGTGGTGCATGGTCAATGAGCAGTAATACTTTGAAATTTTTTTCCTGAGCAGTTCTCAAAAGTGGGCTTAAAATATTCAGTGAACCATTCTATAAACAGATGTACTTTGTTGTTCTGTCTATGAAGCATAGGCAGAGAAGATTTAGCATAATTCTTAAGGGCTCTAGGATTTTCAGAATAGTAAATGATATTGTCTTCCACTTCACACCTGCAGCTGCATGAGCCCTGGCAAGAGAGCCTGCCTGTCTTTTAAAGGAAGCTTTAAAACCTGGCATTGACTTCTCCTTTCTAGTTATGAAAGTCCTAGACGGCATCTTCTTCCAACAGGGGACTGAAAATCTGTTGCTCAGTGTGGCCACCTCCATCAGGGATCCAGCTAGACCTTCTGGGTAACTTGCTGCGGCTTTTCCATCAGCACGAGCTGCCTCACCTTATGTTCATATCCACGTTCTGGATATTTCCTTCAATCAACCTCTGCAAGCTGCAAGCCTTTTTTATGCATCTTCCTCACATCTCGCAGTCTTTATAGATTTGCAGAGAGTTAGGGCCTTGTTCTGGATTAGGCTTTGGCTTAAGGGAATGTTGCGGCTGGTTTGGTCCCAGACCACTTAGACATTCTTTGTATCATCAGTAAGGCTGTTTGGCTTTCTCATTCTTTGTGTGTTCACTGGAGCAGCACCTTTAATTTTCTTCAAGAACTTTTCCTCTGCATTCACAACTTGGCTAACTGGTGTGAGAGGCCCAGCTTGCAGTCTGCCTCCTCCTTCGACAGGCCTTCCTCCCTAAGCTTAATCGTTTCCAGCTTTTGACGTAAAGTGAAGGATGAACAATTTTTCCTTTCACTTGAGGGATTAGAGGCCATTATAGTGTTATTAACTGGCCTAATTTCAATATCGCTGTGTTTCAGCGGACAGGGCAGCCAAAGATGGGGGAGAGATGGGGAATGACTGGTTGGTGCAGCAGTCAGAACACACACAGCATTCATTGATTAAGTCCTCTGCCTTACACAGGCCTGGTTCACCATGCCCCCCAACAATCATGATAGTAACATCGATGATCACAGATCTCCACAACAGAAATAATAATGAAAATGTCCTAAATATTGTGGGGATTATCAAAATGTGACACCGAGACCCAAAGTGAGCACGCACTGCTGGAAAAACGGTGCCAATAGACAAGCTTAGTGCACGGCTGCCACAAATCTTCAGAACTCAGAAAATCTGCCAAGTGCAGTAAAGCGAAGTGCAATAAACTGAGGTGTGCAGACAAGACAGACACAATGACACAAAGTACAGAGAGCTGGGGCTAAATCTGTGATTATTCATAGAGAATTAATAAAAGTAAGAGCAGGGTAATTGTTAACTCCAGGGAAAAGAAATCCGAAAAAGTAATCACACAATGCCTAGTTCAACCAAATACATATTGGTTATTATTGATCTAAACAAATTATTAATAGAACTATACAGGGTGAAGAAGGGGATGAAAACTTTGTGTTTTGTGGTTCAGGCAATACTTATAGCTGAAACGATGTAATCTTTAGAGATATTGAGGTAAATCGCCAAAAAGTCAGCTAAACACATTCTTTAAAGTAGCTGCCTTTGGGCAGTAGGAAGGGAGTGGGTAACGAACTAGTATTTTTCATAACAAGTCTTGTAAGGCTATTTGACTGCAACAATACCACATTGAATTATGATAAAAATAAAAACTAAAAATTAAAATATAAAAATAGTTGAATTTTTTTGCGATGTTAGAGAAATAATTTGATCTTTCTGGCTATTATTTATAAAATAAAGAGAAAGATAAGTAACCTTTCATTTGCATGACCCCTGACCCAAAACATTTAAGTGTTAAGCTACCTAGTTCTGACTTTGAAATTTAATAAGAGCTCAGGAAATGGATGGGGTTCAAATTTCAAAATTAAAAGGGATAATAGTCTCATCTAGTTGGATCCATTAGTTTCTAGGAAGAGACCCAGAGAAATTAAGGGGTTTGCTCAGAGGCGCCAGCTCATTAGCAGCTGGGAACATACAGGGACATGGGTCTCCAGCTCTTGGTCCAAATACGCTTTTTTGTTGTTGTTTATTTTTTCACAATGCCAGCACAGGAGGGCTTTATGAAATAGATAAAACCACATAGCTCTCATAAAACCAATTCTTAGAATGTTCTTTCCTGTAGTAAAGCCAGGCAAGTGGTTTAAACACACCTCTCTCGTGTACCCCACCCGCTCTGTTCTGCAGAGTTGCACATCCACTTCCAATCACAGCAAAGGTCGAAGTCAAGAGACACGTTTCTAACACAGAAATGAATTCACCTTCTCAATCCAGAATATCATGAGTATCAATTTCTATTGTGTGTCATCAAACCTTCCCTGAGGCCATTAGTAATTTTCCAGACTTAACTCCCCTTCTGAGCCTGCAGTTGAATCAATGCCGGGGTTATAAAAGAGACACTGAGTGAGTACATGCCGCCCGAGATGGTTAGCAAACACTGTTACAGGTGACATTCTGCCCAGAGCACACTCTGAATGCTGTGAACCTTTTCCCTCCCCCAGTCAATTTGCTGTGCTTGCCTGCATGCAAATACAAGAAGGAGATCTAAGGGCCCAGTTACTAAGGAGACAAAGCAGGTGCTGGCTGTTCAGCCTCTCTGTCTGAGCAGGGAGATCTGGGTAAATTTTCTACAGTGAAAGATTTGTGGGTGATTAATTTATTTTTGACAGTCATTTCAATGCATAAGGGCTGGGGAATTAATTTCCAATTAAATCTTTTTTTTTTTTTCCCCACAACACTCAGAACTAGGATGGAAAGATTTAGGCAGCAGAGGGGTAGGTAACAGCAGAAATGATCCACTGCCATACTGTGCAGGCTGGGGCTACCTGTGCATCTCTGCATTCTTCTTAGGGAAGGGGTGAGAGAGGCAGAAGCTTCCAAATGAATAGGCAGTTCTGCCTCTGGAGAAAAGCCTGGGTGACAAATCAGTCCTTTGGCCCAGGGGAAGAAGCTTTGGGTTGCTAGAGTGATTCTATCTTGTTGTGCTAAATCCTGCAGGACAGACAGGCCCATCCAGGCAGCCACACTGATAAGATAAAGGGTTTGGGGTTGCCAGGGCGCAGGGGGAGAGTCAGAAACAAGAGGGAACACTTAATTATTCCTGAACTTCTTCTTATTTTTTTTTTAATTGAATGGTAACTATGTACATTAATGCACTTCTGGGGTACAGTGTGGAGTTTTCACATGCAATCTGAAATACTTCCATCAAACTGTTCAACACAGCCTTCATGTCATTTTCTCAGTTATTGTTTTAAAACATTCACATTCTACTCTTAGAAAGATTCACTTGTACCCCTGTAAGATAAACCTCAGAAGTGATCGCTCCAAACCCCCTCCCTCCACCCATTCCCCCCTCCCTTCTCCCTCCTCCCTCCCCATATTCTTAGGCTATTTGGTTATAGCTTTCATATAAAAGGTATAAATTAGTTTCATAATAGGGGTGTGTACATTGGATACTTTCTGAACTTCTTTCTGGGAGGCAGCACCATGGTGAGAACACAGATTTGGCAGTGAGATCAATGTGGGTTGCAATCCCAGCAAGGCCACTTAATAGCTCTGAGGTCTTAAGCAATTAACACTGACCTTTCTGAGCCTCAGCAATATGACAATAATGCCAAGATTGTTGAGAGGATTTGACTACCACAGACACCCAAAACATTTTTGGGTTCCTTTCTCTTACTCTATGACCTATAAACACAAATTTAGATAGAATCATAGAATTCCAGCACTGGAAGGAAGCATTAACAATCTGATCTGGCCACGCTGGATTTAGCTTGAAGAAATGCTAAAACCTCTAAAGGAAATACAAAGGTCTTCCAGCTTCTGCTCAAACATCTCTAGCAAGAGGGAATTTCCACCTCTAGAAGGAGTCCATCTTATCTTCTGCTAATTATATTAGAAAGTCCTGTACTTATTTGTCTTAGGTTAAACCCCTACAGCCACACAGAACTAGTGTAATCACTTCCATGGTAAACACATTATTATTTTCTTCTGATGTAATATGTTCCCAATGTGATATATAACTTTCCCTTACCATTCTGATTTCTTTTTCTCCAAGAGTTTGTATCAGACACTGTACTCTAGCCACCCAAATCATCCATTCTCTCTTTTTTTGTTATTATAGATTATGGTCCAGAAGACCTACCTTTACTAAAGATCATGAACTACCCTTTCCAGTCATCTTTTCAGTTAAATATGAGCACTTTGTGGGCAACTTGGAATGCAGAAGAGATGACTCTCAATTCTTGGCTGGCTCCTTGAGATATCAATATGTCTTCTGCAAGTCCTTCCTTCATCCTCTCAATGCTAACCTGGCCAGTATGTTCCTGCTCCAACCTTGTGGTAGATGGCTATGCCCTGGTGGATGATAGTAAAGAAGGTGGAAAAAACCTGGTTCCCTGAATGACCTTCTGGAACTGAGCCACTTGCCAACCCAGAACACGACCTGGAACTTATACACAAGAGAGAAGCACTTTTTTTTGTTCTTTAAGCTACTGTATCGATGAATCTCATTGTATCAGCAGCCTAGACTTACCCTAACTAAAACACGTCCCCTCAGATGCTCCTCAGAAACAGGCATGATTAGCACGCTTAGCTGTGGTTTTGGTAGAACAGAACACTTACCGTTGGCTGGGCCCTACCATATTTCACAAATGGAGTCCAAGAATAATCACTCTTGTGTAGTTATATCATGTGGATATTGACTTAAAATCCTAAAGCTTGTTTACCTCTGTTGTTGCTAAACCATTTACCTTCAGCTACACTTGTGGATTGGTTTTTTGATGCAAGTGAAGTTCTGTATACTATCCTCCTTATGCATCAACTTGACAGATGTAATCCATCATTCTCATTTGCCAAGATCCTTTTGTTTTCTAATTCTCTCATCCATTCTCTTGATTCCTCTTCCCAAACATCCAGTGACCCATACCTTTGAGTTTCATGCCAGCTATAGCTCCATCTTAGCTTAATTTCATCTTTTAATGCTTGCATTAAGGAGTAATATATATGTTCTGCTAAAATGATCTTAGAGTCCTGAGTATTAAAAGATAAACTTTACAAAAATTGAATTTAATAGAGTTTAATTGAGCAAAGAACAATTTGCAAATTAGGTAGCCCTCAGGCCAGAAGAGGTTCAGAGCTGTGCCTTGCAAGGTGGGCAGGCAGCATTTATGGCCAGAAAATGAAAGTGAGGTACAGAAGCAGCTTGACTGGTTGCAGCTCAGGTTTGCCTCACTTGAACAGGGTCTGATCCACTGTCTGACTGAGTCAATCTCAGCCATGGTGATCGGCTGAGACTCAGGTATTTGTTACAGAAGGGTACTGTTCTGTTAGGCATTCCGTTAGTATACCTATAAGCATGGAGGCATCCTCAGGCCAAATGTAATTTAATTCAACAGTCCATAGCTGACCGGCATCATTATGACCCTTTATAGCAGTGGCCCTCAACCTTTTTGGCACCAGCAGCCAATTTCACAGAAGATAATTTTTTCACAGTCTAGGGCGGGGGGCGGATTAAAGGAGTGCCCTGCCTAGATCCCTTGCATGATGGTTTATAATAGGATTTGTGCTCCTGTGAGAATCTGATGCCATTGCTGATATGAGAGGAGGTGGAGCTTAGGCAGTGATGCAAGTGATGGGGAGCAGCTGTAAATACAGATGAAGCTTTGCTCACTCACTCACCTACCACTCACCTCCTGCTGTGTGGCCAGGGAAGGGTCCTGGTCCACAAGCCCGGGTTTGGGGATGGCAGCTGTATCAGGTGCCCCCTATGTCAGTGCATCGCAGTGTGTAGTGTGAAGGGGCAGAGTGGGCACCAGTATGCCAGAAGCCACAGTTATCTCGATGCCCATCTTCTCTATCCTGCTGTTGGTGTCAAAACCTTGTCCAACCATAGCATTGTACCACTTATGTCTAAATAGAAAACAGGAAAAATCCTTCTGCTTTTCAGTGGTTAAGTTTATTCCCTCTTATTTGTAGACATACACATGCAAACACAAACATACAAACAAATGTGTTACTGTTTTAACGCCCTGTCATCTGCAAGTGGGCACACTGACGGAGCATGCAAAATCACTCTGGAGTAAAAGTCAAGTTTTAGCTTCCAGTGGCTATGCATCTTCGAGATTAGAGTGCAGCTACTGGATACACGTAGTACAGCTACAAATACAAGTCTAGTAGAAATGAGGGTCTGGTGATACTTCCGAGAAATATTTGGAATT
The DNA here is from genome assembly GCF_000181295.1 of Otolemur garnettii. NCBI lineage: Eukaryota > Metazoa > Chordata > Mammalia > Primates > Galagidae > Otolemur > Otolemur garnettii. Next base: position 2,030,434 of record NW_003852616.1, read on the forward strand.
TGTGCCCCCAGATCACCTTACATTTCTGTCTGTTTCTGTGGTGGGGCATGGTGGAATTGCCACAGTGCTGACTGGACAGCGGGGGTGGGGGAGGCTGATCCTGGCCAGGTGGCATCGCACCTCCCCAGGCCCCTTCCTTCCTGTTTGCTCCACAGTCAGCTCTGAAATCTTCCAGTGGGTCTAGAGAGTTCCAGCTGGATATACCCAGTACTCCAATTCAACTTACACAAGTGGCCTTAAGAAGGAAGATGCAATACCATAGGAAGGTCAGACAATTAAGTTCGTGAACTCATCCTAGAAAAAGTGCTGCATGGTCATCTCTGAAGTCCTCCCTGGGCAGCTGTGTGCTGACACCAGTGCTAAGACCTCCCTTCAAAGCAATTTTCCTAGGATGAGTTTGTGAACTTAACTGTCAGACTTCCTACAATGACAGCTCTGATGGCCGTTCCAGAAAAAGAGTTCCAAAACTGCTCTGAAGGGTGGACTAGGTGCTGGCGACAGTGCACAGCTTCCCAAGCGGAGAGCTTTTAAGGTGACCATAGTGCTATTCAGCAGTGAGGTGTGCAGCACTTTCTTCTGGGGTGAGTTCATGAACTTAATTGTCCAAACTCATATAATACTTGCTAGGTCAAAATTACTTTGAGCCATCAGAGATGTTCAGTTGAACTATATTTATAGTCGTGTTTGGAGTGAATTCAGTGTCATCGAATTTCAGGGACAGAACAGACCTCAGGATTGCCGAGCAGGGATTTGGCGTTCTCACAATGTCAGAGCCTGGGCAGCCGCCCCGGAGCGGTGCCGGTGCTCTGGGAGGCCTGGCCTCTGAACGTCGTCTGTTTTCTCTGCCTCACTTGTTGTCAGAGCTGACATGTTAAAATTGATCAGTGATGAACACCCAGGAAGCCCTTTCCATCTCAGTGCCCCTCCCTCGTTCATCTGCCCAGCTTCTCCGCACACTTGGATCTGAGGCTGTGTAAAGTTGTGTGGGAGGTAATGGCTGCGGCGGCGGCTCTCCCGGCCCCCTGGCCCGGCCTTCCCCGTCTTTGTCCACATGCGCTTCTCTCTATGGGCCGCACAGCTGCCACCCTTCTTTCTCAGCACACAGAACATTTTACTTATAAACGCTTTTCTTTTGATGACCTGTATGACCGGGGACCTCATCTGTCCTCTTCCCATGTCCCCTGTCTTCACAAAGGCACTACTATGAGTATTTAAATGAGTCTGGGGCCCCATCTAGTTGTGTAAGTCATAACCCTAGAATCTCATTCTTCCACCAGTCCCGTGTACATTTGTCTCCTAAACACCCCGTGTTTCTGCACACTTCATCTCTCTCATGGGCACCATCACCCCTAAGTGGTCCCTCTGTAATCTGTCCTACATACTGGAGCTGGAGTGGTACTTTCAGAATAAAAATCTCCTTATACAGATATTACTCACCCTCTGTCTTAATCCTACCCGGGGTTGGAAAGCCAGAAAATATGAACTCCTATCTCTCTGGGGTGGGAGGATACAGCCTGGCACCCCCAGGGTACAGGGCCTTTCACATTTAAAGGCTGGGCCACTGTAGCAAGCCACTGGCCAGAGCTGACAGCTGAGACACTCTAGAACCAGAAGGGGCACCAGGAAGATGCTGGGCCCTCAGCCATGGCCCTTGTCCATGCTGTTCTCACATCTAGTCTGATGCTCCCCAAAGCTTGTGAGTGGAAGTGATTGGTGTCCCCAGATTTCCTGATTCCCATCCTCAAACCCAATCCTGATTTCTTGTTCCAGGGCCTAAGAAACCTTTCAGTCCACAGTCCCTGGTATAAGACAGGCTCTTCAGCACCATACCCGGCTAGGTTTCGTGTTGCTGTCCTGTCCACCTCCCCTCCCTCTCTCTGTGCAGAGGCAAAGACCTTCTCATCCTTTTTACTTGCCACCCAGGCCCCTCTGCCCTGTTCTCTTATCTTGGATGCACTTCTTTCCTTTGCTCGGGGAAATAACCTCTCATCTTTCTCATCTCAACTCGAGTACCATTTCTTCAGGAAGATGTTCCCGACATGTCCAACAAATTAGCTCCCACTAGTAGAGGCTTTCATGGCATTTTGCCTCTCTGCCTAGTTTGGCTCCCACTGCAGTTTGCAGACCTGTGTGGTTGTTACTGAAATCTGTGGTTCCAGGGGAGCAGGATGAGTCTTGCTTCGCATGCTATTGTTTCCCTGTGTCTAGCCTAGTGCCTGGCATGGTAGGTACTCAAAGCATTTAATGAGTGAATTAATGATGTCCTTGTATTTGTTATAAAGAGGAATTATTGCATAATAGGCATTTATTCTCTTTTTGGATGGGGTCTGGCAGTTCATCAACAAATATTTATTGAGCTTGGATGAGGCAGAGAGGTAGTTTGTTTTTATATTTTTTAATGGTCCCATGGTATGTGACTGCTGTTCTGTGAATCTAAGGAAGACAAATAAGCACAACAAAAAGAGACTGGTATTCTTCATCTTCTAATGAGATATCTAGAGTAAGACAAGTAGCCCAAGACCAACGAGCAAGCAAGGAATGAAATCATCTCCAAAAATAACTGAGGACAATCACGTGATGGAGCTCTAAGTGATGGAGAGAAAGTTGTTAGCAGTTTCCTCTCCCATCAGGGACTTTGTGCATTTTTGTTAAGGATTTCTCTGTTCTAGCCAAGTGCAGAGTGACATGGTGACTCACCACAGGTAATGCAGAGTAAGCATTACATAACACGGCCCAGGCCTCAGTGGGAAACTCGAGTTGCTGTGAGTTTCTCTCTCTCCAGGAGACAGAATGGCAGGAGCCATGCTGGAGAGGGTCAGCATTTGCAGACCTATGGCACAAAATTAAAGAAGCAGGAGTTCCATTCTTATTCTGTAGACTGACTCAGAGAAATGCCACTGTTTTCACCACTCCTCTGTGTGGACTTCCTTTCCTTTACCAGATGATTACACAACAGGAAAAGTGATTCAAGGGGAATTTAAGGCAGCGGGCTTGTTTACCAAATGTTGACTTGGCCTCAGCACTGAGTCACTAATAGGTGCCAGGTGCCATGCTGGGGTCTCCTTTGCCACAGCAGGCACCATGAAGACCAACGTCAGTGGTGAGTCCTGGCAAGGGGTGGCTGGCACAGAAGAGCACATGAGAAGACTGGGTCTGCCAGGCCCTCCTGCCCCACAGAGGACAGTGTAGGGGGATGCACCTGAGAAATACCTGATGCCTGCTGAGTGCCGTGGTCCCCTCAGTGGAGAAACGCCAGGCATCCTCAGAGCATTTTTTGTGGAGAACATGCTGTTTTGTTGACTGGTAAATCAGAAGCTTAAGAAGAAAGCACAAAATCCTTATTTGTCCCAAATGTCTCCTGGAAACTCAGCGTCCTAAACTGGGGAACCAGCTCAGTGGCTGGAGAGGTGATGCTACATTTGGACCTGCTTTGCTAGGGATGGTGATGGGCTTACTTCACACTTCCCATTCATTAAATATTTTGCATGTTATGAAACAAATTTGAAAAATAGTCTTTAAAATTCCCAAGTCACAGGTGATCAAGTCCAAGATTAATATCCCTTCAACAGATGTGAACTAAAAGGTGAATCGAAGTAAGCAGGGGTTTATGAGGTGAAATAAAACCGTGGGGCTATGAGAGTAGTAATGTCAGTGGATTTCTTCTGGATTTGAAGCACAAGCTAATGAGGGAGAAATGGTGGTCACTTGTTGCATTTGGCAGCCCGTCATCAGTGGGCTTTCCCTGCTACCTTCTTGTCATTTGTGGGGATCAGCTTTCTCCCACGTGTGTTGTCCTGATGCAGGGAGAGCACATCTGTTCAAGACTGGAAGGAGCCCCTGCTCCCTCTCCCTGGGGGATGGGCATGTGATCTGGGCTCAGCAAACTGGAATCACTGTCTTGGAAATTCGAATCTTGAGGAAGTGCTAAAAGAACACTACAATAGGCCTTCATCCTAGGGGCAGGGGTGGCGGCTGACCAACACTGCATGGCTCAACTGTGGCTCTGTTCTTTCCGCCCTGTCCTCTGGGTGTCTGCAGCTGCAGCTGATTTTAGTGGTTTTGATACCAGATTTTTGATACTGGATTTCCAGGCTCTTGGTCTCAACAATTCAATGAATGAATCAACGGACCACAGGATCAATAGTAGTTAGGTTTTATTCAACAGGTGTTATAGTTCTCACAAAGAGCCAAACCTTGCAGAGCAGGATCAGCAGTAATATAGGGTTTATACAAGTATCACAGCTCTTACAAAGAGCCAAACCTCCTTGCAGAGCAGGGTACAAGTGTTACAGCTCTTACAAAGAGCCAAACCTCCTTGCAGAGCAGGGTACAAGTGTTACAGCTCTTACAAAGAGCCAAACCTCCTTGCAGAGCAGGGTACAAGTGTTACAGCTCTTTTTCTTCTGCTCTCTCTCCCTGGGAGGTCAGCGGTGATCTGTGCTTGGGCTCTCTGCTCACGGGCTTATATAGGGGCAGTTGTCCAATGAACTTTTGGGTTCTGAAAACAGACCGATCAGGAGCAGGTTTTGAAAATGGACCAATCAGGGATGCATTGGAGGAATTGCCAGTGTCATCCCCTGCTCATGTCCAGTTCCTTTGGCTACTGGAGCTTCCACTCGCTTGCCTACGCTCCAGCTTGTTGGTTCCTCTGCCAGCTGCCGCTACCAACACTGCCAAGACAGAGGTGGCAGGTACTCCAGCCCTGCTAGGCTGAGCTGGCTGGGGCGCCACCTGTCCTGTATCTGTTTGATGCTATCCTACTAGCTTCCTACTGATTCTCTGAGCTCTTATGCCCTTCCAACAAATCCCTTGGGCTTAAGACACCCAGGGTTGGTGGTGACTAATATACAAATAATAGATTAGTATGAAGAAGGTGGATGAAAGGGTATGAGAATCAAGTTTTCAAGGGCATACCCTCGGGAAAAGGCAGGGCTTGGGATTTGGGGTACTGAGAGAACTGAGGTGTGTGGAGCTCTCCAGGTTCCCAGGTAGACCTAAGAATCAGAAAAGAGCAGCATTTTCCCCCCAAGGACCAAAGACAGAGAGAAAAACAGCATGACTATGGCAGCAATGTGTATTAGACTCAAGATTTTTCTTTTCTTTTTCTATTTCAGATTAATGCTAGGGTACAATTAGGTTACAGTGTTGCATTTGTTAGAGTCACTGCTGTAGTTGTGCCCCGGCCCCAACAGGTGTGCCGTACACCCCTACTTTGTACCTATTAAGAGAGAGCATTTCCATCTCCCTCCCTCCCCCCCTTGAATTGAGTTTTTCTCATATGTGGGTATGTATTGGTTCATCTACCAGCTTCATATTATGATTATAGACTCAAGATTTTTAATAGTGGAAATTTAATATGAAAAATTAGATCAGTGGTATTTAGAATTAAAAAGCAAACAGGGTCAGGTGAGGCAACACATAGCTAAGCAAACAGAAAGTAGCCAACTCTCCACCTCTGGCTGTATGGACAGGGTGGTAGAATTACAGGGGTAGCAGAGGAGGGGGTTCTGCCCTGCATGAGCCAGAAGAAGGGAGGGACATTAGGGAAGCTGGAATCGTGGAGGAGACACAGGCAGTCCCGGAGGTACTGTTTCCAGGGCACAGGGATGGTGAGGCTCTCCTCCCTTCTGTCGCCAGCCTCCTACAACCTCCTAGTGCTTTTCAAGGCTGGACCCCACTGGAAGCTCAGTGATGGAAATGTAGCTCATGGGGACTGCTTACGAGAGCAAGTAGGCAGACGACTCCTGGGGAGTGGAGACAGAGGCAGCCTAGTCATCAGGGGCACTGGAGTATTCAAGGTCAGATCCCAGGGGTTGCTGGATACTGTGATAGCTGCCTGGAAGAGACCAGTTGTGTTAGTTTCCTATTGCTGCTGCAGCAAATCTGTTGCTTAAAAACCTCACAGTTACGGAAGTCAGAAGTCTAGAATCACTCCACTGGGCTAACGTCAGGGTGTCCTGAGGGCTGCCCCCTGCGTCCTTGCTGTCTTCAGCTTCTAGAGGTCACCTGCACTCCGTGGTCATGGTCCCTTCCTCAGACCCCTCCAGTGTCTCTTTCCATTGCCATGCCTCCTTTTCTGACTCACTTTCTGCCTTCCTCTCATAAGGACTCTTTGTAATTACTTGGAGCCTTCTCAGCTGATCCAGGGTAAGCACTCCATTTTGAGATCCTTAACTTTCCAATTCTGTGTTTCTGCAACCCACATACTTACCAGCTCTTATTTATTTTGAGCGAGAAAGTGCTTGGTGGCTTATTTATAATTATCCTACAGTTTTAAAAGACAAACATAAATATGAATTCACCTGATGATTTTATCTCTTTTAGGTTATATAAAATAATTACAGTGTTTTTGTTTATAATTTCTTTTTGTGTGACACTTCTTGAAGCCATCTCCAGGATGAAGTCCAAGCTTCCTCTTGCGTGTCTCACAGTAGAAAATAGTTTCTCTCCTTCCATCTTTCCCTTTTCCTCTGCTGTAAACCATGCAATCCTGTTGACTTTTTTCATTTTGCATAAGATGCATCTTCCCGTTTAGCCTTTCCTCACTGTCGGAAGATGATGGTCTTCCCTCCTTTGTTGAATTCTGTTCCTCCCGTTGCTCACAAGCTGAGTGATGAGATTTTTCCTGTAACAAAGGTGCGTCTGCACCTTTTCTCCACCGTCCTTCTTATCTAATGGGTAAAGGACGTAGCTGTTCACAACTGCAACTTCCATCAGCCAGAAGGATAATTTTTCCCGCCATTGTAGGACCTCCTTGTAAATCCGGAGCATCCACAGTATGATCAGCTCTGTTCACTCTTCCCACAACTTTGTGTCTTCTAAAATAACTGCTGGTTTTTGAAATTGAACAGACTGTTTCTTCCCATAACTAGTGACCAACTGTGCTTAAGGGCCAAAGAATGTACTCAGCATTATAGATAACCTCTTGTCACAGAATGAGAGGCACATCAACAAACACAGCAAAGAAAATGAGTCAGATGTCTTCCAGCCTCGGAACAGAACAGGAAAATCATCACTTTGGACAAGGTCTGACATAGAATCAGAAATGTAATCATGTCTGCAAAACCCCATTGCCATCTAAGGTAATGTATTCGTAGGTTCCAGGAATTAAGATGTGGGCATCTTTGGAGAGTGTTATTCAGTCTGCCATGTGGTGGATCCTTGGAGCTGAGTCAAATGGCCTTGTGTTACTTAGGATTGAGAATGGACAACTGATTTACAGCTCATGTCCTGATATTCTGTTTGTCACAATAAAGTAGGACTTGTGCACTTTGCATGTGTACTGTATGACTGTGGAATCGGCATCATATGAGAGAGAAGTGTGAATGGGTCCCTCCTTCAGACAGGGAGTGCTGTGGGGAAAACACTGCCTTTGCCCCGCTAGGCTTGACCTGCCCAGTCTAGTGTAAATGACAGAATCCACACACAAGCCCACCCTGGTGCTGCATTTCCTTATGTCTCAAGCTCAGCCACAGAGTTGTAACTACACAGCCTGAAAAAGATGTGGGAACCACAGAGAATCCAACTGGATTTCATTAACAAGCCTAAAAGTACTGCGGTCTACACTATATGAATAATCAGAATCCAACCAGATTTCATCAAAAAGCCTAGAATATTGTGATTAGACGTGAATAATCAGAAAAGAATCTAAAATGCAAGAGGTACAAAGAAAATAGCTTCGCCTGATTAAGGGGCTGAAAACTTCAGATTATCAGATGAAAGAATTACATATGAGTATAACTTCAAACCAGGAGCAACCTACCTCATCTAAAGGTTCTGGGATTTGATATTCTTTAATGTCGTAGAGAATATCCAAAAAAGGCTGAGTATATCCTCCAGTGACTCTGACAGAATCCCCTTGGGTTTGTTGCCCCTCCCCCCCAGGCCTGTGTTCTGGCCTCAGCTTTCTGCACAGTAAGCAGTCTGAGATAATGACTCCATTGTGGTAGCTGTTAAGGCAACAAGCTCAAGTTACCTAAGATATGAAATATAAGAAAGGAGGACTTGAATATGAGATGATGAAGTGTAGCAAACGCATAGTACTAACATTTGTGTGTCAAGTGTAGGAATATTTAGTAAATGCTTTATAGTAAAGGTCATGTCTTAGAGAACATCGGAGAAACTGACCTTGTGCATTCAATTTAAAACGTACATTTGAATTTAGACTTCTCATTTAAGCAAAAAAGGCAATAGAAAAAGAAACTTAGCTTAAAAACCGTATTTTTGGCATACTAAACTGTACTAAAAACTATACTAAACTATATACTGTTTAAAGAACTTAAAATTTGAATTTGTTAGATTTATAAGTTTCTAAGTATTTGAGGAAGGCATTCCTTCTTCTTTCTGGTTGTAACCAGTCCATTTAGGCATTTGAAAGACTTAAAAAGAAATTCAATGAGTTATTTTTATTAATTAAATGTAAAACATTAAAATGAATTTGATTAAATTTGTAAACGGGATTCATTGTTACAGATAATTTGACTGTCCAATGTGAACGGGTCAGACACCAATCAAAGGCCCTCTCGCTTTTATTTTGCGAGATTTTTACCAGATTTATAAGTAGGCTAATAAGATTTTTAAGTTGGACTCAAGACTTAAGGTAAACAAGGGTTTAAAATAGTTACTCGATAAACCAATTTAATTTCAAATCTGATATCTATAAACAGTGTTTTGTGTGTATGGCCCCCTCAGGCACCAGAATACTCATACTGTGTGGGAAGGCTCTGGGCTGGATTAGGCTAGTGTTCTCCACAGGAGAAAGCAATTTAACTAGGATCCCATAGATGGTGATTTAGACAAGCCTGCCAAAATGCAACTTTTCATGTAGGAGATCATTGGCATGCTGAAAGTTGTGCATCTCCTCCTAAGCTGCCTTCATCCTCACCATCGTCACCTCCACATCAAGTTGCTCCGTGGCTATGTGGTTCTAATTGTTTGGTTTGGTTGATGTTCTGCAGATCCTGGCTCTGAAATTCTCCACTTTCCCATGGACGTATCCCGTCAGGCTTTCGTGGCCCGTGTGCCCCACTTTGGGTTTCGGAATCCCTGTTCACATGTCAGTTCCCTGTGGAATTTGTGGCATGGAGGCAACCTCACCTCCGTGTTGTCAGTTGCAGCGCTGGCTCCTGGCTCCCTTCTTTGCATCTACCACAGTGTTGCTCTTTTCCTCATCTCCTGTCTAGTCCTTGACATTGGGTTTTGTTCCAGTCTCTTAGCAGGTGCACTGTGAGGCTGTGTGTTATTGGCATTAGGTAAAAGCGCACTGTGTCTTGTGTTGCAGAGCAAAAATTAAAAAAGGACGGCATTTGTGTGTTTGGAGGTATTGCAAGCGAATGAGCCCTTCTATAATTGCAGAGCTGAAGCAACAGGGTCTCTTCTAATTTTGAAGGCAGCAGGGAAAACAAATTTGGACTAAAACAGGCAGAATGAAGCCGAAAGGCATCCTATTACCCCAGCGTTAGGGCAGCCAACTAATCAATCTCACACAGCCCCTCCAGCTCCCATCTTTCAGGTCATCTGTCTTATCACTCCATTGTGTAACTCAGGATAATTTGCAGCCTGCCTGTGGTTGCTTTGTGTTTGGGTTTTCACAGTGTGTGCTGAAAAGCTCTAATTCAGTCCATTTTCTTGAGTTTCTCATGTGTGCTTGTATTTTCATTTTTTTGCTTTAATAATTTTGTGATAATTAATTCTGACTTTATAGGGACCTATTGCAGAGAGATGATAGCTGCAATCTCACTTGAAATTTGTACAAAATATGCAAATATATGTTGAGTGGAGGAGCTGTCAGATGTGTTTGCTTCACCTGGCTTTTCTGTCTGGAGAAAATCAATCCACATTATTTCTATCTACTCAAGATACTCAGACATATATTATTGTGCACCTCAAAATGAACTGCTTTTTCACAGACAGCTTTTGTTTACATATGGGACATGAATAGTTCAAGAGCCACACTAACAGAATTATCACTCCAGGTACTCAGGAGAGTGTATTCTCTGGGAAAAATCATACACTTGTGGCGTAAAATTTAAGACTTATAGCCAGTAAATAATTTAATAGTCTTGACAGTAAAGGAAATGTATATTTAAACTTTTTCCCCCTCAAACCTAAAATTTTTATTCAATCTCTTATTAGCAGCTATGGCAAAGACTTTTCAGTAAACATACATTTGCTTCTTCTTTGGTTAATTTTCCTAGCCCCTTTGCATCTAGCTGGGGTGTCTGACTAGTGACATTTGAGAGCAAGTGATTTCTGCCGCTCATTCCCAGGGCCGCAGTGAAAAGGGCATACTCCATGCTTTCTGTTCTTTAACAGCAGGCTGATGGCGGAGCATGCAGAAGGCCTCCAAGGCCTCCCTAAAATGGCAAAACCACTAGCCGGAAGGAACCTGGATCTCTGAGTGTCTGTGTGGAGCAGAGCTCCCTGCTGACACTTTTGAAGTATGATGTGAACACAAATAACATCTGTTGTGTTAAGCCAGGAGGATTTTAGGGTCATAAATGCAGTTAGTCTGCCCCAGTTAAGTGCTGGGTAGCATTAATACTTGTTCAGAAAAACTGCCCAACTGGCTGACAGTCCTAGGCATCCGTAAAGGTTTTGAGGCTTGTTTTGTTTTCTCTTTTTCTTTTTCCAGCCCCTAACAAATACTACAAGTCACCGTGCCAGTGTCTAAGACTTCAAGGAAGAAACTATTCCAAAATAGAGGCAGAGTGAATCATATAATTATTTATTACATAATTTAAAAATGTTTCCCTTTGGCCAAGAAGAAGGTGGAAAAGGATTCTCATTAAGCACTAAGCAATAGGGAAATGCAAATTAAAACCACAGTGAAGATGCCACTTTACACCCATTAGCACAAAGCGGCCCAGCGCGGTGCTCATGGGAGACGGCAGGATCCCTTGAGCTCAGGAGTTCCAGATCAGCCTCAGCAAGAGTGAGACTCTGTCTCTACTAAATATAGAAAGAATTAGCTGGGCATTGTGGCGGGCACCTGTAGTCCCAGCTACGTGGGAGGTAAAGGCAGGAGGATCACTTCAACCCAGAAGTTTGAGGTTTCTGTGATCTGTGATGCCTGGCACTCTAGCCGGGTGACAGAGTGAGAGTTTCTCAAACGAAACAAAAGAACCTAAAGAAAAAAAAAGGAAAATAAGCGCTAGAAAAGACATAGAGAAGTTGGGATCCTTATGCATTGCTGGTGTGAGTGTGAAATGGTAGAGCCCCTGTAGATGATGGTATGGCAGGTCCTCAAATATTAAGTGCACATAGAATTACCATGTGATCTACTCATTCCACTTTTAGGTATAAACGTACATAAAAGAATTCAAAACAGAAACTTGAAGAGATATTTGTATACTCATGTTCACAGTAGCATTATTCAACAGCAGCCAAAAGGGGGATGCAACCTAAGTGTTCATTGGTAAATAATGGACAAACAAACAGTGGCATTTATACACACACACACACACACACACACACACGGATATTAATCAGCCTTAAAAGAGAAGGAAATTCAGACACATGCTGCAACGTGGATGAACCATGAAGACACAATGCTAACTGAAGTAAGCTGGTCACAAAAGGACAAATATCTTATAAATCGACCTATGTGAGATTCTTAGAATAGTGAAATTTATAGAGACAAAAAGTAGAATGGTGATTTCCAGAAGCTAGGAGGAGGGAATGGGGAGTTACAGTTTAATAGGTATGAAATTTCAGTTTGTGAAGATGAGAAGAGTTCTGGAGATGGGGGGTGGTGCCAGCTGCACAGCAGTGTGAATGAAGCACTGACCGTGCCTGAACTGGAGGGCATTACACTAAATGGATAGGCCAGGAACAGAAAGCCAGACCTGCATGTTGTCACTTACATGTGGAAACTGAAAAATAAAAAGCTGATCTCACTGAAGTAAAAAGTAGAACAGAGGATACTAGAGTCTGGGAAGGGAGGATAGGGAGAGCAATTTGTTGAAAGATACAAAATTATATAGGAGGAATGATTCTAGTGACCTGCAACATCACAGGATGATGATAGTTAACACAACGTATTATAGATTTTCAGATAGCTAGACAGAGGGTATTGAATGTTCACAACACAAAGAATGACATGTAAGTGTGGGATGATGGATGTGCTGATTACTCTGACCTGATCACCATAGATTACGTGTGTCCCAATATCACTATGTATCCCATAAATGTGTACAGCTATTATGTGTCACATAAAACATTTTTTTAATGGTTAAGATGGTAAATTTTATGTTACACATATTTTACCACAATAAAAGACTTCTCCTTTTAATGTGTTCAAACCAAGTTGTTTTCTATTGGGTACTGATCAATAGAGTAACAGGAAAGGGCATAAGATCAACTTAATTTTCTTCTTTGACAGAGGATGAATCTTGGGGAAAATAAAATACTAATAAACATTTATGCTGATATAACTAATTCTTTTAGTTTAATATCAGTTGCCAATAATTGAATTGATTGCACTTTTCTGTTCATGACACATTAATATTGGTCACAACTTATTTTATTTTACTATTTTTCCTCTTTATTTCTGGTACTCCAACATTATGTTTGCTGTGTGTATATACACATACATACATATATGTGCATATGTGAATATATGGTAAATATGGCACATATATAGTTTAAGTTTACATATTAGTAATTGACATTATGCTGTAGATCTCACTGTTTACTTTTTTAAATTTAACTCTGTTTTTGAAAGCTCTATGCAGGTTGTTGTATGTACCTCCAGTTTATTGGGCCTCGCTGCTGTGGGGAGCTCCCCCCACGTTTTACTTATCCACCCCCCACTGATGAACAACTATTGTGCTTCCCACACCCACAGAATAAAATGCTGTGATGAACTTTCCTTCCTGTGTTTGTCATCCTTGAATCTATGGATACTTTTATAAGTTTATACCCAAGAGTGACAATGAGCACTTGTTCTGAATTTCACTAAGTTTTGCCGTGTTTTTCTCCAGAATGCTTGCACTGGTCTTATGCTCCCACCAGCAGTGCTTGAGAAAAATCATTTTCCTGCATCTTGCTAACATTGCCTTTTATCTAGTTTTTAAAATATTTGCCCATGGGCTCGGCACCCGTAGCACAGTGGTTACAGCGCTAGCCACATCCACCAAGGCTGGCGGGTTCGAACCCAGCCCAGGCCAGCTGAACGACAATGACAACTGCAACAAAAAAATAGCCAGGCGTTGTGGTGGGCGCCTGTAGTCCCAGCTACTTGGGAGGCTGAGGCAGGACAATCATGTAAGCCCAAGAGTTTGAGGTTGCTATGAACTCAGAGTGACGTCACAGCACTCTGCCAAGGGTGACATAGTGACACTCTGTCTCAAAAAAAAAAAAAAGAAAAAGAAAAGAAAAAGAACATTTGCCCAGGTACGTATGGTACCAAGTGGTATTTTATCTCTGCAGCTCTCATTCCTCTTGCATAATTGCGAATGAGGTCAAACATCGTGTGTTTGTCCGTCACTCAGATCATCTCTTCTGTACATTGCTCAGGTAAGAGCATTTTGCCCATATTTCTATCAGGGTTCTAATCTTTTTCTTATTAATTAGCAAAAGTTTCTTACAATATTTATTTCTTGTGTTTTTAACATTGTCAATATTTTCTCCCAATCTTTTATTCAATTGTTAAGTTTTTCTGTCATGCTATTTGTTGAACAGAAATTCCTAATTTTGATGTAGTCAGAACCATAGTTTTTGCTTATTCTTAATACTTTTGGATTCTTGCTTAGAAATCTATTCACACTCCAAAGGCTCTGGTACTTACTTTTCTATTTATGACTGTAAGCCATCTTTGTATTTAGAGTGATAAGGATAAATTTTATTATTCTACATATTTGGAAAACGCCAGAATTTCTCCAAATATTTTCCATAGAAAACTATGTGAGATATTAAATGGGTAAGAGAAAAAAGTTTCCAAATAAGTTTGGGATAAATCTGGTTAAACAGTAGTAAGCAATTTTTCATCCTATAGATCTTTTCCAAGACTCTAGTCCAGAGCAAGAGTGAGCAAATTACTAGGCCATGGGTAAAATCTGGCCCACTGACTATTTTTGTAAAATGCTTAAGCTAAAAAATGTTTACTACATTTTAAAAGGCTTGTTATAAAAAAAAGAAGAATACACAGCAGAGACCATAGGTAACCCACAAAGTATAAAATATTTACTATATGCTCCTTCACAAAAAAGATCTGTGGATCCTTAGTCTGTAGTATGCAAGGCTTCCAAACATACATTAAACCCGGAACCCTTTGGTGGAGGAAGGCTCCGCAGTGTTAGTGTTCTGTGGCACAAACACCAGCAAGCCTCACCTGGGCTGGATGACACTGTGTTAACAACAGCATAAACCTGGTGATTTCCCCATTAAGGCAAAAGCTCTAGAATCATGAAATTATTAAAGATTTAATTGGGTATTTAATCCCAACATTCTACCCAATGTAAATCCAATTATAGAAACAACTGACTTTGCATTTACACAACTACAAAAGGGAACCACCTTTGAAACGAGGCTTCACACTCTTCATTTCTTTCCTGTGGCCATTCTGCTAACTATGTGAACACTTCAGTATTCCTGCTTTAACCCACTCACTCTGAATGCTAAGTTCAATTTAAATTTTTCTATTATGTCAGTATTGCTGAAAATATTCCAGTGATAAAACTTATATTTCATATCCTGGCCCTGTTTTCTGTTCTTTTATTTTTTTTCAAAACTATTTTGTAAAGGATCTAAGATAATATCTTTATATATATATAATGTTTTGAAAGAAGCAGATTAAAAATATTTACTATGCAAATTTATAATAGCTACAAAAGAATTATGGGCTGAAAAACCACATGAAAAAATGCTCATAGTACCTAGTTATCAGAGACATGCAAACCAAAACCATCTCAAGATATCACCTAACTCCAGTGAGAATGGCCCACATCACAAGGTCCCAAAGCAGCAGATATGGGCAGGGGTGTGAAGAGAAGGGAACACGTATGCACTGTTGGTGGGACTGCAGACTAGTATAGTTTGCTTTGAAAAGAAGTATAAAGAATCCTCAAAGAACTAAAATTTTGACCTTGCAATTGACCCTGTAATCCCATTACTAGGTATCTACTTGGAAGAAAAAAATTATTTTAACATAAAGACATTTGCACTTGAATATTTATAGAAGCTCAATTTACAATTGCCAAAAAGCGGAAACAACCCAAGTGCCCATCAATCCACAAACGGATTAATAAACTGTGGCATATGTATGCCATGGCATACTATTCAGCCATAAAAAGGAGGCTTTTCATCTTTTCTATTTGCCTGGATGATGTGAAGAACATTCTCCTGAGTAAAGTATGGAGAATGGAAAAGCAAACATCCCATGTACTCAACCTGAAACTAGATCAAGAACTGTAGGACCACCTGAGAGATAAACACAGTTCAATTTGAGAAGCAAAGGGGGCTCTATAAGTTCCCCACCTACTGGGCACAATGTAGGGCTATGTGGTGCCCCTCTTTGGTGAAGGACTCAACTACAATTTGGACTTTGGACATTACCTCACAAACGTAAATAATGTAACCTGATCATATATAGCCTCGTATTAACCCAAAATAATAATAACAATGAAAATAATAATAATAGGTTGGGGTAGCACAAAAAGGAAAAGAATAATTGACTAGGATAACATGCAAAGTCTTTAAAATGTTTATACTGAAAAAGTTTCTGCATAGCAAAGGAAACAACAAAGCAAAGATACAACCTATAGAAGGAGAGAAAATATTTGCAAGCTATCCATCTGATAAGGGATTAATAATCAGAATATCTAAGGACTTCAAATAACTAATAGCAAGAAAAACAAATACCTGATTGAAAAAGGGGTAAAAATTTCTTAGAAGAAGACATACAAATGGCCAAAGGATATATGGAGAATGTTCAACATCACTAAACATCAGGGATACAAAGCAAAACCACAGGGAGATACCATTTCACCCCAGTTAGAAGGCTTATTACCAAAAATACAAAAGTAGCAAATGCTGGTGAGGATGTGGAGAAAGGGGAGCCCTTGGGCACTGCTGGTGAGAATGTGAAGTGGCATAGCACTATGGAGAATAGTATGGAGGGTCCTCAGAAAACTAAAAATAGAGCCACCATATGTGCCAGCAATCCCACTGCTGGCTGTTTATCCAAAAGAAAGGAAGTCAGTATAATGAAGGATACTGCACTCCTTTGTTTACTGTAGCACTATTCAAATTCCCAAGATATGGAACCAATTTAAATGTCCATCAATGAATGGACATACATATCAAAAGATTATTAAGCTGTAAAGAGAATGAAATCCTGTCATTTGTGACCAAGTAGATGGAACTGGAGGTCATCATGTTAAGTAAAATAAACCAGGCACAGAAAGACAAATATCACATGTTCTCACTCATATGTGGGACCTAAAAGGTGGATCTCAGGGAGGCAGAGAGTAGAATGAACGGTTGTTACTAGAGGCTGGTATGAGAAGAGGGCAAAAAAGAGAAATTGGTTAATGGATACAAAAATACAGCTAGAAGAAATACATTCTAGTATTTCATAGTACAGTAGGGAAATTATCTTCAACAATAATTTGTCTTGTTAACTATAACTAAAAAAAGTTATATATTTCAAAATAGCTAGAAGAGAATTATAATGTTTCCAACACAAAGAAAAGGTAAATGTTTGTCTGAGGTGATGGATTTTCCAGTTGCCTGGTTTTATCATTATACATTGTATACAAGTATCAAAATATCATGCGTACCCTGAAAATATATACATCTATATTATATCAGTTAAAAAGTTCAAAAATAAATAAAAATAAAAATGTTTATTCTGTTGATCAAAACCATATGGACTGAATGTCTGTGTCCCACCAAAATTCATATGTTGAAGTCCTACCCCCCAATGTGATGTTATTAGCAGGTAAGGACTCTGAGAGATGAGTAAGTCATGAGGGTGGAGCCCTCATGAATGGGATTAGTGCCCTTTACAGGCCTTAGAATACTCTCTCACTCTCCACCATGTGAGGAAACAACAAAATGTTGATAGTCTGTGACCCAGCAGAGACTCACCAAAAAGGCTGGCTGATGGCCTGGTGGCCTAGCTTCCAGGACAGTGAGAAATCAATTTAGGTTGTTTATAAGCCACCCAGCCTATGGCACTTTGTTGAAGCAGCCTAAATTGACTAAGACACTATGCAGAGGGACTATAGTCCTTTTAGAGATGAACTTTGGGAGGAGCTTTGAAGAGTTTAGGAAGGTCCAGGAAAGTTTTAGCCAAACTAATTAGGTGTTTAAAAAATTGTGTATGTGTGTTTTGGGGCTGTGTTTTGAGTATGGGCTATACACAGTGAATCATTTTCAAAGAATAGGGAATGGAAAGAAGGAATAAAAGGAACTGAACAATGAAGAAACATGGAAATCATGACCTTAACCAGGTGACCAGGGTTAAGATCATCAGCAGTGTCACATGGCCCCCTGTACCCTGACGTGACGTGATGAGAAGGGTGCTTCATGGCTGTGCTGTTCTTTCCTTATTTTTCAACCTATAACCACAGCTTTATTATGAGAAAAGCAACAGACCAACCTAGATTAGGGGACATGCCACAGAATGCCTGACTAGCACCCCTCAAAACTGTTAAGGTCAAGGTGATAAAAAACAAGGAAAATCTGAGAAAATCTCGGCAGAAGACCAGAAGATACTAAGGAAATGCACTGCATGTAGTTTGTAACAAATGCATTTGATCAACGGAATAAACATTTATTTTCCTTTTTTTTTTATTGTTGGGGATTCATTGAGGGTACAAGAAACCAGGTTACACTGATTGCATTGTTAGGTAAAGTCCCTCTTACAATCGTGTCTTGCTCCCAAAAGGTGTGGCACACACCAAGACCCCACCCCCTCCCTCCTTCCCTCTCTCTGCTCTTCCTTTCCCCCACCCCTCCCTAAAAAACTTGTGCACATTATACCCTGTCAATTGTCTTTTCTTGTTACTGCAGCTGTTCCTGCTTTGTTCTTTTCCTTGTTTGATTGTTGTAAGGGAGATTTAAATTAGACTCGATGCAGTGTCTTTTGACTGAGAAGCTATTAAACTTTAGAATACGCAGGAAGGCAGGTTTAGAAGAATGTTCTCCAACAAAGGAACCTGGCCGGAGGCTGACATGCATCCTCTGTGGGATGACGCTCTACTCCACACTCCTACCCGATCGATGGCTCTGTGATTTGAAAAACATTTTTCAAGCCTGAGGTCGTGGCTGCTTGTGTAAAATCGATGACTATACAGGACTGTCCCATTTAGCTTTTTGTTTTTACATTCTAAGTTCAAGCTGGCCAATGTAACACTCAGAAAAATGATAAACTGCCCAGCTCAAAGCCACAGGGAGCACAGGAGAAACCATAGTGTGTAACCCTTTTCTTCGCTGACCCTTGAACTTGGGCTTGACCTCCTGCATTCCGACTACCGGCAGCGATGCTGATGCTGTCAGAGCCCACTGATTCTAACTCTGTGTGTGTCCCCTGTCCTTGTAGTCATTCCCAGCAGGTGGGTGCAGCCATTACAAAGAGCAGCAGCAGTTCATTGGCAGGGAAAGAGAGAAGTCTCCACTGAGACTCCACTGAGTCCCCAGGGCTTCCCTTCCATCATGGTGGGCATCATTTTTAAATCACAGCCTCTGAGATTATTTTTATTCATAAAATATATCAAGAACTGTCCTGGGGGTTTATTCTTCCAGTACATTTTCTGGAAAAGTTGGTAAAGGTCTCATCATCTTGACATATAGTATTTCTGTTATAAACAGGTTGCTGCTGAGACTAGGAGGTAGTGTTGGTTTATAGGGATGGAGAAAGCCCTCTACAGGACTTGGAGGCTCAGGGTAGGACCAGATGTGTTTTTACATAATAGTTGTGTCAGACTGGCAGGAGCCCTGGGCTGTAAGTGATGCAGCCTGAGTTTTCTCACTGTCAAACTGAGATCTCCTCTCCTGCAGAATGGCATCCCACAGAAGGCAGGTGATGGTGCTATTTTACCTCTAATCAGAGCGCTTTCCGTGAGCTCCCTGGGAAGCAAGATGCACCTTTATGTTTTATCCTGGTGATTGGGGGGTGTCTAGGACGTGGACTTGACCTTAGCAAGCTGTGCTGCAGTCTCGCTGCAACTTGGAGGAGTGGTTCAGGCTCACCACTTCCCACAGCTCTTAATAGGTGCTCCCAAAGCAGAAGCCACAATCACCCCCAACTCTGTCACCCTGTCTGTGACGCAAGGCACCATTTTACTAGAATGATCTGTGAGCGGCACGAGCACACCCATCACTTAAATGAACAGAGGCATTTCCATGGTTTTGTTTCATCTCTGAATTTTTCTCCAATTTCTACCTTCCCCCAACTTCCAGGTGATGTCCTGGCCCTTTGCTCACCACGGTGTTCTCACAAAGTCTATGGACTTGTGTCCACCCCCAGCCCTGGCTCAACTTACGTTTATCATGAACAAGGCAATTTGGTTCCTTTGCTTCTTTTTAAATCTTTATCTCCTGGTTACATTCTCAGCTTATATAGGTATTTGTCGATTACCTACAATGTGCCAGGTACTTTCTAAGTGTTCTTTCTCATTTTCACAATGATATGCAAGCTAGAGACAAAACAATCTCTGAGAAGTTAAATACAGTCCACAGATGGTAAGTGGCAGAGCCATGACTCACATTCAGATGCCAGCTTCCTCTGCACAACACTGTCTTGCATGAAGCTCAAGGAGGGCAAGAATACCGCGAAGCATGCCGACTGAACGGGCGCTCCAAAGCCACCCAGTTAACTAAGTCAGAGATGCCAGAGTGTAGCATGTACAGTCTGCAGGTCAGCAAGCCTGTGAGGTCAGCTCCCTGCCTGCCACAGGTTTCTGAAAAATTCACACAGGTTATTTACCAAGTCTTTTTAAGATCTGAAGACTTAAATCTAATATTCACTTTATTAAGTCTAGATTCTTTCAATATGACCTTCATTTCATCTAAACCATGGATAGCAAATACATATCATTTAGCTTGCAAGCTCTGATCATTGGAAGTGGCTGTCCAGAGGACTGTGTTGAAAAGGATTCTGAGTCTCTATCGGGGCTTAATGGAAAAAGTGGTGCTAGGTGTAGTGGTTCATGCCTGTAAGCACAGTACATTGGGAGGCCAAGGTGGGAGGACTGCTTGAGGCTAGGAGTTTGAGACCAGCCTGAGCAACATAACAAGACTCAGTCTCTACCCCCACCCCCACATTAAATTTAATTAAGAAATGTTTTGTAAAAGAAAAAAGTGGCATAAAGAAGAAAAGAAGAGCAGTCTCTCTCATGGACACAGGATTGGGTTCTCAGGACATATGAATCTATACAGTGAAATACTGCTTAACACTGCATATTGAGTAAAACTGGCTCATGAGAAGAGAGATATTCTTAAGATACAAACATAGATTTCAAAATCTTGAAGTAGAGGAACAAAATGTCAAAACCTGAAACCCGAAGGATGCTCTTATATTATGGTTATTCCAAATGGCTGTCCATGTATCCAATGTACTCAGCCCTACTATGAAACTAATTTATAGCTTTCATAGGAAAGCTATAACCCAATTTTAGCCCAGGAATATGGGGAGAGGGGAGAGGGAGGGGAGGGGAGGGGAGAGGTGGGTGACTGGTGGGATCACACCTACGGTTCATCCTATAAGGATACATGTGAATCTCTCTAAATGTAGAATATAAATGTCTTAACATAATAACTAAGAAAACAACATGAAGGCTATGTTAACTAGTTGGATGAAAGTATTTCAAACTGTATATAGACACAATTTTTTTTTTTGAGACAGAGTCTCAAGCTGTTGCCCTGGGTAGACTGATGTGGTATCACAGCTCACAGCAACCTCAAACTCATGGGCTTAAGCAATCCTCTTGCCTCAGCCTCCCAAGTAGCTGGGACTACAGGTGCCCGCCACAATGTTCAGTTATTTTTTGGTTGTCATTGTCGTTGTTTGGCAGGTCCGGGCTGGACTCGAACCCACCAGCTCCTGTGTATAGGGCTGGCACCCTAGCTGCTTTAACTACAGGCACCAAGCCTCCTGTTCTATTTCCACCTCATTATCCTCAGGAATCACTGAATATTAAAACTGAAATGCAAGTTGTGCAATTGGGAATTAATGAATTAAATGCAAATGGTACCACAAGGTGCCAGAGTCAGTGTTTAAGGACACTGGGTCTGACCAGCTGCAACAGCAAATAAACTCATGTAACTAGAATCTGGGGGGCTCAATTCTCTTATTGTGGGTGGGTGTGTCTTCCAAATTTTTATATTTGTTCAAAAATGTGTACGAGCTTGTTCTATGTTCTGTCCTAGGCACCAAAGACACAACCAGTGAACAAAACGAGCAAGGTCCCTTCCTGTGGAGCTTGCAATCTAGAAGGAGGCAGGGGATAAACAGCTGGCAGAAGAGATTTAAGACGGACTGCTAAATATCTATTAATTCTCTGTTTTATAACACATATGATATTTTATATTATTAAGTAGATACATATTTTATAATGTTAAAATGAGGAACAGACAACAAGCGTCTGGATGACCACCTTATTTTATTTTATTTTTTTGGATGACCACTTTTGATAGGATGCTATTTAACTTGGGATCTGAGTGAAAAGAAGGAGCCAGCCTTGCAGAAATCAGAGTGATGAATGTTCTAAGCAGAGGAAGCACTTTTGCAAAGGCGGAAATGAATCTGCATGCTTGAGTAACAGGACAAAGCCTGGTGTGGCAGAGAGGAGACGGCAGGCCGACAAGGTCAGCAGAGACGGAGCACCGAGGACAGACGCCGGGGGTTCGCTGGGGGTAGAGGCAGTAAGACCTGCTGGTTAGCTGGGGCTGAGGCACGAGTGCAAGAGAAGAAGGAAGGACTATTCTAGTTTCTGGCTTAAGTATCAAACTAGGGAAGCGGGGCAGGAGCAGGCTGCAAGTGGGGGTAGACGTAGGGAGTGTGTTTTTGTTATGTTGAAATTAACATGCTTATTGGTAAGTAGAAATGTCAAACAGCTGTTGGATGTGTGCAGAGGAACGTCAGTGTTGGAGATACAGACTCACCAGATAAAGACGTAGTTGTGGACCTAAAGCCCTAGAAAGATGAATAGATAGACAGGCAGAGAGTTATAACCAGATAGTGCAACCAGATAATTAAAACTATTACATAGGTGAAGTTACTTGAGAAGAGGGTTTAGGTAGAGAAGGAAACCCAAGGCAGACCACCCGGACTATTCCTGCATTCAAGGTTTAGAAAAGGTTGACAAGTTGGCAAACAAGACTACAGTGGCCAGTGAGATAGAAAATCAAAAGATCATGAGGTCTTGGAAATTAGCCAAAAGAAACCAGCCTCTTTCTAGAAGCAGGGAGTGGTCGATTATTTCAAATGATGACAAGGTACAAAGAAAGACCTGACCAATTAATTTGGCAAGGTGGAGACTATGGGGTGGGGGCGGGGAGCTTGCAAAGAGCAGTCTCAGGAGGATGATGGGGAGAGAATCCCAATGGAATTGGTTTGAGGAGGGCAGGTATGGTGAGGACTCGGAGACAGTGCCCATAGCCAAGTCTTGTAAGAAGTTCTGCCCTGAGAGGGGATGGGCTCCTGAAAGGGTGAAAGGTGGAGAGTATGAAAGCTGATGCGCGTGGGGATGCTGATGCTGCCTGCTGGTCCAAGAGAAAGAAAAGACTGATGTGAACCATTTATCTCTCCCCCGGGCTCCAAAAAGCAGAGTCTTCTGAAAATGATTCAATTTTATTTTATGGTAGCTTCCTTTTCCACTAGTTTATAATGACTTCAGGGTGGAAATCTGTCTGGTTCATTCTTTCATTAAAAAAAAAAGCCTTGACGTTAGGTTCACAGGGAAGGGATATCAGGACTGCTTATCCTTGTTGTATCCACAGAGGCTAGGACAGTGATTGGAGCTTCGTAGGTGCTCAACAAAAGTGGTGGACTTGCACAGCTGGTCTAGAAAGCGTGCACAAGCATAGGTGAGCCTGAGTTTCTGTAGGAAAATGTGAATCATGAGCTGTCTTTCCTCTTTTGTCCTTCTCAACTCTAAAAACTTGTTCATAAAACACAGAAGATGTCCAAGAATATATATCGAACATTCACCTAGAAAATATATTTGTTGTGAAGAGACTCTTCTGCTCACTTTTAGCTCCCAGCAGGAGTGATAATGGGGGTCTCCTCTGATTTGCAGTATCTTTCAGTGTACAGTTTTCTTTAGTGGTATGAAGGGTTCTCACACTTACCATCTATCCTTTTATCAGCCCTGAAGAGATGTTAGGGCAGAGATTTTTACGCCCATCTTAAGAGGAAAGAGGCTCAGATTTCATGATTTGCTTCAGTCGACACAGCTCGTTGGTGCAGAGCAGGACCTTGACCTCAAATTTCCTGGCTTTCTGTTCAATGAATTAGTCCTTAAGTTCTCAATTTAATTTGAGTTTTTTACCCACATCCTGTGACTCATAGGATCTACTCTTTTTTTTTTTTTTGTAATTTCACTTATTTCATTTCTGTGCAAGGCAGTAACAAATCTGTATTTCTCAGGGCAGGACATGGTTCATTGAGCTTCTGCAAAATGTTAACCTTTTCTAAGACTAGAAGTGGATGGAATGAACCATAATGAGGTTGACTTTGCTGGGCGGGAATCGCTGGGTTGGACTAGACAAAGCGCACCCTGCTGGAGGCTGAGCTGCCGGTGTGAAGCACAGCCTCCTGCAGTAGGTGGGAGGGGAAGAAACATTAATGTTTACCAGAGGTGGGGTGAAGGGCCCTCCCTCCTGAGATGGTTGAAATTGAGTCCTGCTTTGAAGTGTGTAGATCTGGGAAATGTCACCAGTCACACACACTCGTGACCATTGTTACAAGACAGTCTTAACAAGCAGAAAACATGCTCCCAAACAAGAGTGGGCATAGAGCCTACTGCATTTCCTTGTAAATGAAATAAACATAAGGATAAACTGATGACTTAAATACTGAATACTGCAGACACTGAGTTTGGATTCACTCATACATGTGTCAAAGATGTACTCTAAGTTGCATGCTGGGTGCGTGGCAGGGTCGCAGCATGAACATAGCAAATGCAGTTGCACAAGCTGTGCGATGTTTACAAACCAGCAGATTGTAAATGACTCACAAGGTGAACAACTGGGTTCCACAGCTGCATTGTATCAGCTCTTAAAGGGATGTGTGGTTCTATTTTTTAATCTTGAAACCAAACATCCTAACATATAGCACATCTAAATAGTTGACATTATTAGGAGTAAACTATTCAGCAAAATAATAATGCCTTATAGTGAATTAGAAATATATAAACATTTCTATCTATATTTTATTTTTACATAACAATAGGGAGTTTAATGGAAGAGCTGATTATTGCTGAGTTTGACTGGTTTCCTCCCTCCCTCCCCCACCACGTGCACACACTGACTCTGTGTTAGATCCTGCTTTGCTGTGGGGGATGCAACAGGGAACTAGGTGGACACGATCCTTGGCCTCACCGAGAGTACAGGCTGAAACGGGGGCCTGGGTGGATGGGACCATCAGCTAACCACTGATTAAACAGACAATTACTTATAATGTTGATAAGTGCTGTGTAGAAAAATAGGGTGCTTGGGCATGGAAGATGAAGAGAAGTGGGTGCGTTGAAGATACACGGAGTGAGTGGAATCTACAGGCCTGGTGATTTATTAGATATCAGGTGGCAGAGAGGGTAAGTGAGGGGTCCATGGGGAACGAGCTGGTGGGGGTGACCTCACGGACGGGGAGGATTGAGGAGGAGCACATGTGTCAATTACATCCAAGGGAAACCTGTGAGCAAATTGATCACAAATTGACCCCTCTCTCTCTATTCCCCCTTTTGCTCACTATAGCCTCTCAGGGAAAAGAGAATATCTGAAAGTCTTTGGGTTCCCCAGAGGAAAACAGCTGCAGGTTGTTCCCCGATTATAGTGAGCGTCCTGCTGGGACCCAGGAGGCCTGTCTTTCTGTTCAGCAGGAGCTGCTGTACACCTGTCTTTTCCTTGTTACTTTGTGAGCCTCCTGCGGGTAGAGATGGATTTTTTTTGTCTCCCTCAGACTGATGTTGTTCATGGGGTCTAGTAGGTAACAATTATCTGTTGACTCCAATTATTAACATAAGACAGTGGTGGGAGTGCTGGCCCCGGCGGGCGAACTCACCTGTCTTCGTGTGCTCATTCCCGGAGGTGCTCATTTCCCTTGTCACTCCTCCTGGGAAGGGGCTCTCTCTGTCTGGCCAACTATTGCATCTTTAGCCCTGACACATGGTGAAATTTCAAAATAGTTGTTTGGTTTTTGAGAAGAGGAAGGAAAAATTACTCAAAATTTCTGAAAGCTTTCTGCCTGTGATGCCAGTGAGGAAACAACAGCAGTAACAGAATGATGGTGGAGATGGACTGGAAGAGCCGGGGAAGCAGGGCTGGGGCCTTGTTAATATTCCTGTTGAAACCTTCAGTTAGTTATCAGAGTCTAAGTTGACAACTAATTTTCACAGTTGACAAAAATTTGACACAATACTGGAACTTGAAAGGATGGTCACTTTCCTTCATTGGTTTTCCTCAACAGTGTTCTGAGGAGTCCACTGCCCAGAAAGTCAACCAAATGGGACTCCAAGGCATTCCTTCCACTTTCATCCAAGCACGCTCATTTATATTTGCTTTGTTTACATGTCTGTAAGACTTCTTTTGATGGACAAGTTCCATGGCTTAAAAGGAAAAAGAAAAGTCTTCAAAAACCACTGCCATGTAACAGTGTTCTCAAATAATTTTAATAAACAACAGTTTGGTCTCACAGAAAGTACTAAAATGTTTATTAGTTCATGTGTCAAAAAGCCACAGAAGTGTTTGCATAACATGGAACACATTTCTTATCATTGCATTTATTATTATTTTTTAAAAAGTGCCTATTTATGTGGTATTCTGAAAAAGACAAAACCATAGAGACATAAATAAGATCAATGATTTCAGAGCATTGGGAAGAGATAGACTATAGAGAGCACCATGGAAATTTTGAGGTGGTGGAAACGTATTTTGATTGTGCTATAGTTTCGCTGCCATAATCATTTGTACAATTCATTGAACTATAGGCTTTCTTAAAAGGTGATTTTAACCATATGTCAATTATACTATAAGAAATATGCCTTTAGCACATGAACGGAGTAATAAACTGTGGCATATGGATACCATGGAATACTATTCAGCCACAAAAAGATGAAGCTTTTGCAGCTTTTGTAACAACCTGGATGAACCTGGAGAACATTCTTCTAAGTGAAGTTATCACAGGAATGGAAAGACAACCATCACATGTACTCAGCACTAAATTGAAACTAGTAGATTAACAACCATAGCCTCACACAAGAGAAAAACTCAGCTGGATTCAAGGAGGGGGAAGGGATTTAGTGGGCTCCCACCCAGCAGGTACAAGGCCCCAGGATCTGGCACACTTCCTGGGTGAAGGACACAACCGCTTTAACCTTATAAATGCAAACTCTGTAACCTAATCACGCATACCCTCATATTAATCTGAAAACAAAAATTAATATAAAAACATAAAATGAAAAATTAATCTAAAAACATTAAAATAACCATGGATCTTTAAAATAATAAGAAAAACAAAAAATCCTGTCTATTTCCTTATTTTTGTCAACTAAATTGTGATCTCTTACTAGTCAGCCACTAAAAAAGATGGAGACTTTACATCTTCTGTATTAACCTCTATGAAGTTGAAACACATTCTTCTTAGTAAAGCATCACGAGAATGGAGAAGCAAGAATCCAATGGACTCACGTACTCAGTTCTGATATGAGGACAATTGATGACCTAGTACATGGTGGGGGGGAGGAAAGGGGAGCAGAGAAAGGGAAGGACGGAGGGGGTGAGGGTGGGCCACAGTGTGTGACACACCTCCTGGGGGCAGGACACAATTATAAGAGGGACTTTACCTGACAACTGCAAGCAGTGTAACCTGGTCCTTTGTACCCTCAAGGATTCCCCAACAATAAAAAATAAAAAAACAAAAATAAATAAATTGTGATCTATCTGAAAGAAATAGTATCAATTCTTTATCTCTGTTGAGTTTAGCACAGTGCCTAGCATGATAAAATTATACTGGCTGAATAAATGGATGGGTGGACAACTTTGACTGTCAGAAGAGTGGCCAGGACATGACACTAAGACCTGGAACTAGATCATTGTGCTCCAATCCTGTTTCCACAGTTCCATTTTGTATAAGACTTTGAATAAATTAATTTTGTATCTCATTGTGTTAAATATAAAATTAAAAAATAGAGTGTGTTTTGCGAATTAAGGATAGTAATGAGTCACTGTTCCTTGGGAATCGAGGGTGCATGAGTGAAATTAATGGCAAAGGCTTATGTTATTGTAATTATAATGTTAATTATAAATAGACATGCCTGCTGTTGATGAAACTAGCCCAGGAAACAAATGTAACAGGAGTCTTTGGTTGAACTCTTGGGCCAATATTCTGAGTGGACAAAACTATACTCATGACTCAGAGGACCCTAACCAAAGGTTGGTGCATACTGGCTGTATTATATTTCTGCAAATTCAGTAACAACAAAGAACTAGTAGCCAACTCAGACGCTGAAAACTAAGGCAAGTTTGAAGAGGGAAAGCAAATGCAATTGTAAAATATATAGGTTTATCCCCCTCACCCATTATCATGCTGAATAAATGCACATATGAATAAATTTAGTGAAACACATCAAGTCGCTTTCTAAGGTCTGGTGCTGAAGGAAATTAGAGATGAGTTACTAAGTCAAGGGAGACAGGACATGTACATGGAACAAAGAAAGCACGGAAGGCCACGGGAGAAACAGGGTTTAAGTGATAACTGTATCCATGAGGAGGAGAAGCACTTTTCTCAAAGTATTGGATTGCCTTGGGTTTTTGAATAAAATAAAACCCTTCATCTTTGAATACAACTTTTAGCATAAATAAATACTTAGGAAGCATTTCTGGCAAAGGTGTGCACTTCCTGAGGAAGGAAAGCTGAGCCTCTCCTAGTTTGAGGCAGTCGGGTCCTTGGTGGAGACGCTTGGCTCTCCCTGACTCTGCCCCAGGGTGCAGTCAGCAAATCGGCCTCACTAAACCGTGTGTGCTGTGATAAAAATTCGTGTGCACACACATGTGTATGTGCTCAGCAAAAGAAAAGGAGGGTTCCTTTGCGTCCTGCAGCCTTCCTTATCCCCGTGTCTACCCTGCTTTTGAAATGCTGTGAAATCAATGTGCCCCCTGTATAAAGTCCCACATTTTTATAATGTAGGATATTAATATAATCCAGAAAAGACTATGAATAAAATTACGTTGTATCACTCTCTTTAAAACAAATTTGACCTTCCTGTAGATATTGTAAAATTTTGAATATGTTAGTTAAATGTCCTTAAAAAATGCATTATATGTATATTTTATACATCTAATTTATATAAACTGCATATACATAAAAGTTTAGAGAAAAAAGACATATATATGTGACATAACACTCTCGTCCTAACTTAACATACAACTTGATATTTTTATAATTCCTATATCCTTCCATGAATTTTTATATTTATATCTCACCTTCTACTCTTTCCTAAAGCCCACCCTAGCCTGGGTTTGGCCCCCACCCTGCCACTGAAATTGTTCTTGTTGAGGTCACCAGTAACCTCAAGGTCCTAAACCCCGCTGGCCCCTCTCCCTCAGCTTGCTCAGCTGTCAGGGCCCTGTGGCACCCTCCTCTTTGTTTGGGGTGTTCCAGGCACAAGCCTTTGCTCATGTTTTCCTTACCTCCTCAGGCCTCTGGAACATTCTAGGCCTCCTCCTTGCAGGCTCCTCTCCTGGTTTCTCTCTGCCCCTTGCACAATCAATGCCTTCTCTCATTTCAAGTATTAACACATAAATGTTGCAGATGAAGTTGGATTAGATCACGGCAACTCTGCCTCAAAATGCTCACCAGATATGCAATTAATTGCTGGTGTTTTACTCTCTCCCTTCCTCCTCCCTCCCTCCCATATCCCTGTACAGTAGAGGCCATGATTGTTTTTGCCACTGAAACTTCAGTATCTAAAACAGCTATTGGCATAGAGGAGATGCCAAAAATTGTTGTCGGGTGACTCTATCGGCAGTCGCAGTCATGGTGTAAACTACTTTTCATACCAAATGAATATCCTGCGATGCTGCTTTATAATTTTCATTTTGATAAATCATGCATGAATCATGCATGCATACATGTGTAAGAACGTGGAAACTGGAAATAATCCAAAGGTCCACCAACAGGAGAATGGATAAATAAATTGTGGCGTTTTCATTAAATGCTACACTGTATAGGAGTATTGTAAGTCATGCTCCACTGAATAAAACGGGGATGAAGCTACAAACACGTTACAAATGAAGCCAGAAACAAAAGCATGTGTGTGTGTGTGATGCCGCATAAATTCCAAAAATAGGAGATACTGATTTATGGTGTCACAAGTCAGGGCGCTGGTGAGAGGCCCCAGAGGGCTTTTCTGGGGACTGCTGAAGTTGTACTCCTTGATCCAGGCACCGTGACGCGCCACCCCACACTCAGGTTTTACCTACTTTCCTCCACTTGTGTGATACTTCACCAAAATAAAAAATAAAAATCATTACTTGCAGATCTTTTGGAGAGTCAAGGAGTACCAGAAGGTTTAAAGCCAGCATTGTTTTGGTCCCCACTCCCTCATCCTTACCCTGCAGTATGTATCTTCCTAAAGATAATTTCTTTAAACTTTTTACAAGTTGCTTTTGACCTTCATAGCTCTAATAACATGCTTGATTTCACATCTAAATTCTTCAGTTTGGGGGATTCTCTGTTGACTTCCTGACGGAAGATGGAAACGCAGCTCTTTTTCCTTGGCCCAGTCCCTGTGGTCGAAATGTCCTTCCTACCTGGACACCATCCAGATGTAGAATATCCATCATCAGGGTCTGGCAAAGGCTCAGGTTTATGCGATACTTTCTATATAAGTGCTATTTACAGCCAAGCCACATCACTACAATCACTTCTCCTTTTCTGGACTTCTTGTTTTCCCTTTTATCTTTTGTTTGCTTTTCAGAGAATTTCCATTCCAAACACTCTCATCAGACTTATTTGTTAGACTATCCATTTCATCCCCAAGAATTCTCTTCCAGAACCTTGAGATTTGCTCCAGGTCTGGGTGGTTGCCCGTGTATCTGATTCACTGCTCCCCCCTGAGACCTCGCCCTGTGACTGTTCTGGGGCTTTACCTCCCCTCCTCTGCTTCTTTCACGTGTCTGTATTCTGTGCTGTCTTCCTCTGCTCGGTTTATTTTCTTGGTTTCAGGAGACAGCATTCTTTAGAAGCTTTCTGAGGAATGGGCAGATGGGAAGTAAAAATATTAAGGCCTGCATGCTTAAAGATATGTTTATTCTACACATGATTAATAGTTAGGCTTGGTGTAGAATTCTAAGTTGAAAATAATTTTCTTTCCAAATTTTGATGACTTTGCTTCACTGTCATATAACTTTTTGAATAAATATTCAGAAGTCAGTGGTCATTCTTATTTCTTTTTTTGTGCATTTGACCTGTTATTTTTTTTTCTTTCCTGTGGGAGCTTTTCTATGTACCTACCAATGTGGAATCTGGGTTTTGTTATGTGTGTATGTTTCTGGTCCTGGAGTGGGCTCTCTCAGTCTGCAGTTTCACCTGGAAAACATTCTTGGATTGTTTTGTGAATGAGTCCTCTCCTCTGTGTTCTCCCTTCTCTCTCATTAGAACTCCCCGTAGTAGATCCTCTAGATTAATTCTCTAATTTTCCCATCTTTAATCTCCAATTTCTGCTCCTTCTCATGGCTGTCCTAGTATCTCCCCAAAGAGATCAACAACTCTGCTCCTTTTCTAGGGGGAGTCTTTGCTTCTTCCAATTTTCTTTTTTAGCAGGCGTTGGTTTTGATCTCAGCCTTTCAAGCTTATGACTTTTCTCAGATCAGGTAATCTTGGTTATATCTGAGTTAGTTTTTCGCAGGTAATCTTGGTTATATCTGAGTTAGTTTTTCGCAGGTAATCTTGGTTATATCTGAGTTAGTTTTTCGCAGGTAATCTTGGTTATATTTGAATTAGTTTGATGGCAGTTGAATGACAGAGAACTCTGAGCATGTGCTGGAGCTTACTGACTATGGGAGAGTGACCAACCACCCTACTTTGCCCAGGACTTTCCTGGTTTTAGCATGGAAACTCCCATGTTCCAGGAAAGCCTTTAGTCTTAGGCTAAGGTCACCCTAAGTGTGGTCATTTTAATAGGGGAATGGTCTAGAAATTCTCACTGGGAGCCCAATGTCAGTGCCTTTAATTCTTTTCCCTTAAGCTGGCAGATTCCCGGAGAGTGCTGTTCTAATTTCCTGCCTGGAGGTCAATGCCTTCCCTGTGAATGTTTTTGGGTTGGGAAAGGGGAATGTGGCAGAATTCTCGCCCTCTAATCCCACTTTAATTATGGCTGTTTTTCTTCATCCACTATTTACTGAGTATCTGTCATGTGTCAGGCACTGTTTTGAGACTGAGAAGGCAGAAGTGAATGAAACATAAACATTTCTGCCTTTCTGAAGCACGTAGGAAGGCCAATGGTAAAGACTTTAAATTGAGTGGTTGATTTATAAGAAGTTGGTGTGGAATAAATATCTGAAGTGTGTAAGTGAGCTGGTCAGAGGGAAGGACCCCCCCACCCCGGGGTGGGGAACAGACCAAGTGCCTGGGCCGAGAATATGTCTAACATCTTTACAGAAGATCCGAAAGGGTATGGATGCAGCATGATGGCCAAGTGAGCAAAGGAAGAGCAGGCATCCCACTGCCTCATGGAAGAGAACAGAGGACAAAGGCAGGGAGTCCAGCTGGGGTATCACAACAGTCCAGTCAAGTCATGATGGTGTTTTGGACCAGATGGAGCTAAATTGATCCTGATATATGGTTAAAGTCTACATATATTTTCTGAAGTTGCTAATGAATTGGTTATGAGGTGACAGAGAAAGAGAAGAATCAAGGATGACCCTGGGCCTTTTGACCTGAACAACTGGAAGAATGGAGTTGCCATTTGCTGAGATGGGGAAGACTGAGGGGAAGCAGGTTTGGTTTTGTGCATGTTAAGTCTGAGATGTGTGGGACGCACATATACAGTAGTGGGTGGGTGGATGAGCCTGGTCTCCGGGAGAGGGCTGGAGATGATATTTGTGATCAGCAGGTTGAGTGAGACTGTCTGTGGAATAATGAGGATGCAGAAGTGGCCTGAGGATGGAATCCCATGGTGCCACATACTACAACATTTAGAGTTTCAGGAAGGATCAACAGAGAGGACTAAGAAGATAGAGAATCAAGAGAAAGAACTGTGTAAAGGTCAACCAAAAAAAAATATCTCAAGGAGGAGAGAATGAGCCACTGTCTCCAGTGCTCCTGAAAGGGTCCTCTAATTGAGACCCTTCAGCTCCCCACCGCAGAGAGAGAGCATCCGTCTTAACCTCTGCAGGAGCACAGCCCTGCTCCCCGCTGAGAGGGCAGGGCAGTCTCTTGGCTGTGCAGAGTAGGAGGCAGGGAACCGGCCGTCTAACAGCTGCTCAGACGTTTAGCCTCTTCCCCTTATTTTTGTTTCCCTGTCTTCACTCCACTTTCAAATTGATACTACAGATTTCTGAGCCTTTGAAGAAACTGATTCATGCTTTTCCCTATGCCAATTTAGGAGTCCACCTTCTCAGGTCTGTTATGTTATATACCACGTGAAAAGCCACGCACTTTTCAAGATTTGAAATTAAATTGCTATTTTTTTCTTCTCTTATTCTGGTCCTTGTAGCTTTAAGTGTTAAAAGACAAAAAGTCCTCTCTCTGTCACTTAGGGGGGGAGTAACAGTACATGCCAGTGTCTAGTCCACCTTTTCCGCACCTGGAAGCCATGACTGTCATTTTTAATGGCATGAAGTTATCAACTGCTTGAACATACATCATTTTCTTAACTTTTCCCCAGTGTTCGGACCCTTGGGTTGGTTCCAATGACATATAAACCTGTGATATGAATCTACTTGCATATGACATTCTCCAGGATTAACTTTTTTTTTTTTTTGCTGTGGATTGATTCCCAGAAGTGTAAGACTTGAAAGGTATTAGCATTTGAGATAATAAAAGGGAATGTAGTTCATAACACAGTCTTTTGAGTCAGGGGCAGAGAGTTTTGTTTGGATCCCTGCTCTGTCATTTACCAGCTGGGTGACCTTGGGCAAGTTTTCTTAAACTCTGTGTTCTGGTTTCCTCATCTGTCAAGTAGAGATAATAACAGTAGTGTTGTCGGGGGAGGGGGGTTGTGACTGACACACAATAAATTAGCAGTCAATAAATAGTCTCACTATCATCACCTATCACACGGCCAAGTTACTTTCCAAAAGGGGACCAACTTCAGTGCCAATAGCAACTCACAAGGATGCCCATGCAAACACCACTTTGCCAACCAAACCCAGTCGCCCATTTTAAAAGGATCTTCTTAAGCAACACTCTCTTGAATCCCCATAGAGTCTGTGCAATAAAAGCATGAACTACAGGGCTACTTTGTTAGTGTCCCAGCCTAGACAGGAAAAATCTTAGGAAATTACCAGCAAATTTGGATATAAAGGCTTCAAATAGGGCAGTCACATCTTATGTAAATTCAATTTGTATAAATTCAATTATACTCTCTGTCAGGTGGGAATGGGAAAGGATGAGACAGGAAAGGTTTACTGTGTTTAAACCTGCAGTAACTCTTTCCCATTGTTCCCTTCAGTGAACGTGTGAGTTTGAGATGGAAAAACAGACGTGCTTTTGCTGAACTGGCCTGAGTTGTAGCACACGCTTTGTGGGGTGAGTGCACCATGCTGACAGGGACAGAACCGTTAAGTGTCAGAACCGTTTTCATGTCTCCTGCTTCAGGTCCAGGACAACACAGACACCTTCGGCCATTTCAAGAGCTGCTGTATCTGTATTTGCAAGTAATATTCAACGATAATTTCAATCCTGTGCAAGACGGTCTTCATTATCCCGTTTGTGGGTGCAAATGACCATGTTGAATTCAGTGTGAGAGTGAATTAAACAGCATCACCAACAGTTTTTTCCCACTGAGGCTTGAGGTGCTGCTACTAATTAAGGGCTTTTCACTGATACCTGAATAAGGTGGTCTCTCTGGGCAGGACACTTTCTTCTCTTTGTTTGCTCGGCAAACTTAGGCCCATCCTTTGATGCTGAAGCCTTGTCAGGTTCTGGGTTGATACACAGGGCTGCTGTGCCCAGATCATGGTGGGAGGGCCCCTGCCACAGTGCTTATCACGCCAACTTACAGCTGGTGTCTGTGTGTCACTCTGCCCACACTAGACTGCCAGCAACTCTGGGTATGCACTCTGCACTATTGATTTTTATAACCCCAGTTCCTAGTAAGATGCCTGGCATACAGTAAGCACTTCATAAATCCTGCAGAGTGATTGAATGAGGGATGGAAAAGGAGATAGAAGAAGTGTGGTGTAGCTGTGTCACAATTCTCAAGACAATAAAAAGAGTGTAGGAATGAAAACTGGTAAGAGTCATAATGACGATTAGTTATTGGAGACCTATCCCATTCCTGTATGTGACAGTCCTCCTCAGAAATCCCTTCTGCATCACTTTACATATTCTACTGAAGAGGAAAAGTTAGGCTCGAAGAGTTAAGCAACCAGCAAGTGAGACGCGAGCGAGGGCTGGAGCCCCATCTGTGTGTCTCTGTCAGTCTTGCCTGCTCCCCTGATTCAGCCCTGTCAGAGGTAGAAGAGAGATGGAAAGAATGAATGAGAAGCATCCACTGACTTTGGCCGTTAGGTTCCCGGGAGCCCCACACACCTCGAGGGGTGTGTCTCTGTGTGTGCTGAGTTATTTCTAACCCTGCTAACAAAGTCCCTGGTCATGGAGAGTGTTGACAGAGCGAGTCGCTGCATTAACAGAAGTGCCATGAGCGCATCCTTCACAAGACCACCTGGACCCCAAAGAAAGCCTGTCCTCACTACAGAGAAGTGGGCAGGGATGTTGGGGGGATATGGGGAGGGATAGAGAGGCTGGGCATGGGCAGGGATGTTTGGGGGATATGGGGAGGGATAGAGAGGCTGGGAGTGAGCAGGGACATAGGGGGGATATGAGGAGGGATAGAGAGGCTGGGC
>NW_003852616.1:2066665-2090192 GCF_000181295.1 Otolemur garnettii
GATAGAGAGGCTGGGCGTGGGCAGGGATGTTGGGGGGATATGGGGAGGGATAGAGAGGCTGGGCGTGGGCAGGGACGTTGGGGGGATATGGGGAGGGATAGAGAGGCTGGGTGTGGGCAGGGACGTTGGGGGGATATGGGGAGGGATAGAGAGGCTGGGCGTGGGCAGAGATGTTGGGGGGATATGGGAGGGATAGAGAGGCTGGGTGTGGGCAGGGATGTTGAGGGGATATAAGAAGGGATAGAGAGGCTGGGCTTGGGCAGGGACATTGTTCAGATATGGAGAGTGATACAGAGGCTGTGATGGGCAGGGATGTTGGGGGGATACAGGGAGAGGGGACCACAAAAGGCAAGTCCTGTCCATTCCCAGCCCTGCCTTCATCAGGGGTCATGTCTAGGCAGAAACCCGGGGCTCAGGCAAAGGCATTTTGTGAGACTTGGGGCCCAAGCAGTCTTCTTCAGGGTCCAGGTGACAAAGCTGGGGAGAGTGGCACTAATGCCGGTCTGAGCTGAAGCCTTGCACAGGGCCGGGGAAGGCAGTAGGGGATTCTGGGTGCTGAGCTCCACTGTCCCCAAAACCTGGCAGCTGTGACAGGGAAGGGGACCCATTGCTGGCAGCAGACACTGATGGGGAGCCTGGCGTAGAATCAGAACCTCCCCTGAGGACACGCAAGAGACACTGGAAATATGTCCCGAATAAATGGGAAGGCTGTGTGGGGTGATGGGGAGCCTGCAGTTAGTGTTCTGTGATTCCCTCTGCACTCCCAGGCTGGCAGGGGCCAGGAGTATCTGGGCGGTGTCAGTATAGAGGGCAGGGCTGCAGACCGGCAGCTGCGCCAGTGGAAGGGGATGGTGACAAGGCCTGCATCTCCATAGGGCGATGCATTCTGGAATTCATGTGTTTTCTCTTATCTGAGCCCTTACAAGAGGTAGACCTGGCTCCTATTTTGAAGAAGATGAAATTGAGGCATGAAGGAGTGAAAGGCAGCCTCACTGGGGTGAAACTCAGTCCATTCTCCTCCCCACCCCGGGCACCTTGCATGGAGCCCTGGAGTAGTGCAGAGCAGAGCAGGTGCCCAAACAGGGTCCTGTGACGTGGCAAGAGCGGAATCCCCAAGATGTGTGCTTTGAGACAGGCCTCCCCTGGGTGCGGACTTTGGAATGCAGAGACCCTTTTCCTTTTTTGTTAGAATTCACATTTATTGAAGCAGTGGGAAAACCAGTGATTCCTTTGGCTCGTATCAGCTTCCCAGCTACAACCAAACATCTCATCTTGTTTTCAGAGCAGGAGAATACATGTTTCAAAAGACAGTGTGGTCTCTGGCAACGGAGTGTCCTGCCCTGCCAGGGAAGGAGCTGGGCTCTGACTGGGCCAGGCCCCCCCAGGGCTCGGATGCTCCCACTATTCTCCACACTGAGGGAAGTGACTGGCCATGCAGACTGACTTCTGGTCTCCCGGTTCCTTCTGGACTATCACAGTTTTCCTCCTGCTGCCTCCACCCTGCAAGTCCCCCTCAGCTCACAGAACTGGGAAAAGGTAACGGCACCCCCAGGCCCAGGTCTGCTCCCCTTTCTGGTCCCCGCTCTCTGCACATGCAAAGTCTCCCTTAACATGTGCGATCTCCTCTCCCAGGTCACCTGGCAGCAAGGACTTCTCAATCTTGGCACCGCTGACATTGGGGCTGGAGAACTCTTTCTTGTGGGGTCATCTTATGCACTGTGGGTGTTCAGCAGTGTCCCTGGCCTCTACCATTAGAGTCTGTGTCCCCCTCCCCAAATAATGACAACCACAAATGTCTCTGGAATCTCCAGCTTTTCTCTAGGCAGCAAAGTTGTACCAGCTGAGAACTATGGGGCTGAGAACAATCCTGTTGGACGGTTAAGATCATGGCTTCCTGCTCTGTTGAACTGATGTGCATGGACATCCTCTATAAGGGGACTGGAGGAGGTCCTGCAGGCTGAACGTGGTAAACAGCATTGCCGAAGACATAGGGTTGAGGTGAGGTGCCCTGGGAGGCTGCAGAAGTAAAATCAATACTTGACAGGTGAGGTCAGGTGTCTGTAGACCTCACCTAAAGGAATACATCATCTTCCAAACCTGCAAACTAGAAAGTAAGGATCTGGGTGCAGCCTAGGGTCTCTTGCCCTTGGCGTCGCTGACACTTTGGGCTCACAGTTCTGTACCACGGGGCGCTGTCCTCTGCACAGCAGAATGTTCACTGGCTACCCTCACCTATGCCCACTCGTTTATCACAACCAAAATATCTCAAGGCATTGCCAATATCCCCTGGGAGGCCTACCTGCCCCAGGTGAGAACCACTGTTCTCCTGTAATCCAGGCTTCATTAAAGATGAATGAACAGCATAAAGCCCAGAAAGGGAAAGCCCAGAGTGGGGCACGTGGTGGTCATCCAGCTGTGGGCAGTGCAGAGAGGTGCCTGGCCTTCGCAGTAGCAGTCTCTGGACTGCAGAGATGCACGCCTCAGATGTCACAGACCACTGTCTACCACTGCTCACATCCTTGGACTAACCTTTCTTGCGCTGAGTCTGCACCACTCACTGTGGTGTGTGTTTAAATTCATTTTGGCTGTCCAGCATCTGAAACCCCTTTCTGGGGGCAAATTGGGGGGAAAATCTGCCTATTCAATGAATCTGTCTCACACTGCAAACTTGAAACCACCAGACACCATTTCCCCAGCTTTCCTTATGACTGGGACCAGGCGTCCGATCGAGGCTCAGACACCCGAGCTCTGAGACTCGTAGGAGCTCTTTCTGCTGACAGAGCAGCAGTAGCACCACAGGACCATCAGGTTCCTCAGGCAGCATCTCTCACAGGGCAGCAGGTGCACACGCCACAGTCAGTGTCAGCAGCACTGTCAGCGAGCCCCAGAGGCCCCTCTGAACTGTGATTTGGGGTATTGTTCTTTTTTGGGTGGTCCTGAATCTTGTTTTCCAAGATTATCTTATGATAATTTGGAAAGCTACTGAGTAACCTTTTAATAAAATCTTTTTATGCTCCAATTAGCTAGAGTTGGATTATGCTGCTTGCCATCAAGAACTTTGAATGATATGAAAAATGGCTCCAGGAGCGGGATGCTTACTTCCTGTGGTCTGGAGAGCTTAATAAAAGCAAATGAGTTCCAATTCCTGATCTTCAGGCCATGCCTTGAATTAGGAATTTAGAACCAGAACACAAACAAAAATAAGGAACAAATAAACCATCCAATCAACAAATGAACTAAACCCTTCAAAGTTTGACACTGAAGTGTTTTCATTAGAACATCAGTTGAAATCACTGTTTTCCCAGGTCTCTCTTTGTGAAGATCAGGCACTGCTCAGAAAAGAATGGAACCCTGAAACCTGGGGTGAAGGCACATAGGTGCACACTCTGAATGCATGGACTCCCCCATATTCAGAGCTCAGCCCCCAAACCCCTCTGAGACCGTCCCTGCCAGCTGAGGCAGTCCCTCTCCTCTTTGATGAGGCCACTCCTATCTTGCTCGACCACTTTCAAATGACCTTGTCTATGTTAATTATCTGGAAAGGATGGGCCAGTTCTCCTCAAACCCCATCGCCCTTCCTCCTCATTATCCTCTAGACTTGAAACTAGGGTCAGAACCTGGTATGACCAGGAATCCAGTTACAAAGTAAAAACCCAGAAGACTTTTGTAATGAAACAATTGCAAAATGTTGCCAGTTTATAACAGCTGATATTGCGAATACTCATGGATACAGATGTGGAGGCCTCAGACCACAGAATGAAGATAGTTAAGTTCAGATAAGCTTGAATGTGCCCATATGTATCCTTTGGCAGAACGTCCGCATTCTATCTACTAGTTAAAGCAGCTGGGAGTGTTTTGAAATGTTTGCTTCATAGATTGACTAACACCTCAGTTCAATGGTGGTCTTCAATTGCTGTGGTTGAGAGAACAAGGAAGCCAGTGGCTTGGAAGATGTGCACTGACGAGAGTTTCTGGTGCCTGCTCACATTCTGAATGCGTCCCCCAGGCAGTCCCAGAAAACACTCCCTCCACCAAGGCTCTGAGAAACATATTGACTGGTCGTGGGGATGGCAGCACATTTGAAAGGTGCTGTTGAGACTATGAACTGTAGTCCAGAAATTCTGAGAAACGTAATCTAAGTGACATCCCTATTTTAGAGGGGATACCAGGAAACTGGGGAGCGGGGGTTGGGGGTGGACAGGGGCCAAGTAGCACTGTGTGAGCATCACAGGCAAAGCACAGCTCCCATTGTAGGCATCTAGGCCAGTTTTTAAGTCAGGAGAAAACCACAGACAATCTTTATAAAGGACTAATTCAGTGGTTTTTAAAATTTGTGTACATCAGAGTCACTTGAAGGACTTGTTAAAAAACAAATACACAGAAACAAATCAGATGGCTGGGCTCCTTCCCCAGAGTTTCTGGGTCAGTGGGTAGAGTAGGATGCAAGATTCTGAATTTCTGAAAACATCTCAGGTTAATACTGATGCTGCTGGCCAGGAATGCTTTGTGAACCATTAAGCTAATTATCTTGGGTCCTGAGAACAGTAGAGATGAGAAGACCATAAAGATCCTATGTAGGTGGCAACCCCCCACCCCCAAATGTTGAACAAAGCCCTTACTTGAGCCACCACAAATAACTCACTTTCTCCCACCCAGGGTGAGTCAGTTTACAGACTGGAGTCCCTTGACCAGAGGCCGGGGGAGACTACTGAGGGAAGTACACACACCTGCTTGACTATGTGTCATCCTGCGGCTTCTCCCAAGGGTCCTGTCATTACTTACTAGGAGCAAAAGAAACCGTGGCCCACTCAGGACGTTAGACTCTGTCTCTGAACAACATGAATTTTCAGGAACATGAATAACATGCCAGTCCTCTCCAGCAGTGACAGTGAACACTTACTGATGGTTCTAGAATAAATATTTAA
Source organism: Otolemur garnettii (assembly GCF_000181295.1). Lineage (NCBI taxonomy): Eukaryota > Metazoa > Chordata > Mammalia > Primates > Galagidae > Otolemur > Otolemur garnettii. Next base: position 2,071,591 of record NW_003852616.1, read on the forward strand.
CCTGAGTCGCACCTCACAATAGACTCAGTGAGACCCAAATCTACCTCGTAGTTATCTTCTTAGGTTGTTTCGCACAGATTTACTCAGCAACCTTCACAGTCCCCTCACTGGGTCCTTGCTCCATGGAATAAGGACTATCCTAGGTTGAAAGGGTCAGTGAGAAACCTGCGGCTCCCCTCTCCTACTGAAACAGTGAACTAGAAGCAGTTTACTTCTAAGATGCAGGGACTTCATCTTTAGTGACGTAGTCAACTCAACTGTGCTGTAGTTTGAAAGTTTTAGTCCCCTCTCAAGTTCTGAAACTTAATTCCCAATACAATAGAGTTAGGGTAGGGTTCACCAGCACATCTCATGTTTGGAGTGGAATGTTGTCTCTTCTGTACTTGGTTCCTACTAGTGAATCGAGTCATTTCCCAATGCACTGTCTTGAAGAGCCAATACTTGCCTTGATAGGACCCCTAGCTCTCTCCCTGAAGGGGAGATCTTTCCTTTGCTTCAAGGCAAGGCTGAATGGGAGAGGTTTAGGTCATGGGGATTCTATCCTCAAGAATGGATTGATGCTGCTATAAATAGTGCTTGTGAGTGGGTTTGCTCTCTTCCACTCCTCTGGCATGGGAGGATACAGCAAGAAAGCCCTCCCAGATGTCAGCTAGTGCCTTGATTTTGCGCTCTCAACTTCCAGAACTATGAGAAATAAATTTCTATTATTTATAAATTATCCAGTCTTGGGTACTATGTTATAGAAGCACAAAACTAAGACTGGCTTCCATAACCAAATACCACAAATTGGGTGGCTTGAATGATAGAAATTTATTTCTCACAGTTCTGGAAGCCAGCAAGTCTAAGATCAAGGTGCTTAGAATATAGGTTTCATTCTGAAGCTGCCTTTGTTTCCTGCCTTGTAGGGGCTGTGGTCTCTCCGTGTGCTCATATAGCCTTTCTTTATTTGGTACATGCACACACAGAGGCGTGGGGGAGGGAGACCAAGGCACCTTTCTTTCTTTCTTTATTTAATTAATTTTTAGAGACAGAGTCTCACTCTATTACCTAGGTTGGAGTGCAGTGTTGGAATCATAGCTTTCCTCTTCTTACAAGGCCACTTATTATATAGGATGAGGGCTTTATCCTTATGACTTCATTTAACTGTAATAACCTCCTAAAGAACCTATCTTCAAATGCGGGGTTTAAACTATGAATCTTTGGGGAACACAATTCAGCCCATAACACTTGGTAAAACTGAAGAGATAAATTCCACCACTATGAATCTAAAAGATATACAGTTGGCCCTCCGGATCTGTGGGTTCTGCAAACACAGATCAAAAAGATTTCTTGAAAAAATGCATCTGTACCAAACATGCACAGATTTTTATTGTTGTCTTCTTCCTAAACAATACAACAATTATTTACATAATGTTTACATTGTATTAGGTATTATAAGTAACCTAGGAATATATGAAGTATATGGGAGGGTGTTCATAGGTTAAATGCAATACTATGCTATTTTATATCACGGACTTAAGCATCCATAGATTTTGGTATCCACAGAGTCCTGGAACCATCTCTTATAGATAGTGAAGGATGACTGTACTTTCACATACCCGTTTGATTGACATTTTGGCCAGTATTAAAAATAGATAGTTTTCAAATGGTGACAGAAATGTATTATAAGATCAAACAGAGAGTAATTCCAATTGCAACTGCTCTTCCAGAGATGGTCTCTTTACTAAAACAAATATACACATCCCACAGCATCTGGTGTGCAGCTGTTGGTCTCTATCACCTAAAGCAGGACACAGCAGAAGTGCTTTGCTTTCACTCAGGGGAAGACAGTATGCCTTTAGTGTATTGCCCTGGAGTTGCATAAACTCCCTGGCTTTGTGCTACAGTCCACCTGTAGGGACTTGGATTATCTCCTTACCTTGTAGAAGAGCACACTCAACTACATTGGTGGGATAGGGATCCGGTGAGCAAAAGGTTGCTGCAACCTGATACATGTTGCTATGACTGAGGGTGCCAGATGGTGGGAGATAACCTCCATGAAAATACCAAGTCTGATACTTGAGAGAAATTTTTTGAGGGTCCAGTAGTCTGAAGCACCTGGGATAACTGGAAAAGCCAAAGACTAGTTGCTGCATCTCATAACCACTACCGTCAAGGAAAAAGAAAATACTTGGTGGAAATGCTTGGATTTTATAGAAAACATACATCGCATATGGGTTTTGGGCTTCTACCTATTACTGGTTGAAAGGTAAGGAACTTTGAGTAACACCTGGAATGAGACAAGTGTCTCTAACTGGTTGGGGTGTAGCTGGAGAGCGATGGCATTCAAACTGTTTGTGGAAGACGGTGATGGTGTGGAGTGGAGCCTCTGGCAGGTCCTAGTGCAATCTTCACAAAGGATGTCCCCAAAGTCTTAGAGCAGGTAAAAGAACTGTTCACCTTTGGAAAGTATCTCTTGGCTTGGTGGTAGGCCCTGTTGGAGACTGATGGGGAGTGGCCAGGCGACCACACACACTGAACTGTTCACAGTCAATTACACACTATCTACTTGCTCCAGCCACGAAATAAACAGAAGGAAGCTGATGCACCTTGTGTGTGTCATCCTCTGCTTTCTACACCTGTCCTGATTTTTGTTTACTGGGCTCATAAAGAATGGTTAGGGTAGCAGAGCCAAGGTTAATGATGGGCTCAACAATACGAACTTCCTTTCACCAAGGCTATTCTGGTTACAGCCATTGCTAACTTGCTCACAACGTCAACCAAACCAAAACCGCATATAAGTTTCAATATTCCAGAGAGATCTGAATTTGTATTTATTTTCCGTATCTGCCATGGTTTCATTATCACCCCATTCATGAACTTACTAATGTCTTTTCATATACTCTGGCATCCCAACCAACCTTGATTTTGAGCAAAAAATTCATTGTACAGCAAATGAAGGAAGGTAAGTGGCTAAATTCCATGTCTGTTCTTTTAAAACTTATTTTACTGTGCACTGAATCACTTAGAAGTAGCTAAATGTAGAGAAAAGTAGAATGATCTATCAAAGACTCAGCAGAGAGGCCATACTGTGCAAGGTTGTGATGCTTCCTTACAGGATGAGCTATGCTCTGATGTAGTGGTGCTATTTATCTCATAGGTAGGAATAAATATGGGATCATATGCAAGTTCATAAATCTCACTACTGTGCCCAAAGATAAACCAGCATTTTTTCTTTCTTCTTGTTCCAGCAACTATGGACACTTTTGGTTCAGAAGTATTGACCTCCAAAGTAGGAATGCTTACAGTGCTGACACAATAATAGTTCCTTTGAACTGAAAAGTGGGATTGCCACATGGTCATTTTAGGTCTCCCACATCACTGGTTGAGTTAGTAAAAAAGGAGGGTTAATATGTTATGTAGAGTGATTTACCCTGACTGCAAAGGGGAAGCTGGTTGCTGCTACACAGTGGGGCAAAGACGCAACAGATGCCATGACACCTCTCAAGACTGCCATGTTGAATGACAACAATTAAAGGAAGAGTTTACTGATGCTGCTTTCATACAGAGCCTTCAGAAACGCAGGTTTGAGTAACACCACGGGGAAAGAATAAGGAATGAGTGATGAAGGAGGAAAGCCAGAAAAACCTATTGTACCTTAGAACCAATTGTGCAAAAAAGAAAAAAAAAGACTGCGTCATCTAACAATATTGTCTGATAGTATCATGTTTGTATTTTGCTTTTTTTCTTTTCTCTTTCATTATTTTATACAGAATGAGTTGGTAGTAGTTTACAATTTAATATGCAGAATATTATAGAAATGATAGAATATCAAGGAAGACATACTAATGACCAACACATGAAAAAGTGTCAACATTAGTAATTATTAGGGAAATGCAAATTAAAGCCACAACTAGGTACCACCTCACACTTGTCAGGATGGCTACTATCAAGAAAATAAAAGGTAAGTGATAGCAAAGGTATGGAGGGAGGGAAGGCTGGGCACTGTGGGTGAGAGTGTGTATTAGTGCAGCCATTATGGAAATTCCTCAGAAAGCTACCCAGATAGAATTATTATGTGATCCAGCAATCTCACTTTGGGTATTTACTGCAAAGATTTTAAATCAGTATGTTGAGATGTCTACACTCCCCAGACATTGCAGCACAATTAACAATAGCCACATTATGAGATTAGCCTAGGAGTCCTTCAGCAGATGTGTGCACAGAGAAAGTGGAGCACATGGTGGAATGCTATTCAGCCTCAAGACAAGAGTCAAGTTTCGTCATTTGTGACAACATGGATGGAACTGGAGAGCATTATGCTAAGTAAAATACACCCAGGGCAGGAGACAAATACCACATATTCTAACTTAAACATGAAATCCCAAATCATCAAACTCAAAGAAGCAGAGAGTTGAATGGTGGTTTCATAGGCCGGGGGTGAAGGGTGGGAGCTGATGGCCAAAGGGGGCAAAGCCTCAATTAGACAAGAGGAGTAAAGTTTTTTTTCTTTGAGGTATATTGCACAACTTGATGAATATAAAACATAATAATGTACATTTCAAAATCACTAAGAGAGTAAATGTCAAACATCATTCTTACCACACGAAATGACATGCGTTTGAGGTGATGAATATGTCGATTAGATTAACTTAGTTTTTAGACATTACGTTCACAAATCATAACATCACTTTGTACCCCATAAATGTGCATAACTACAATGTGTTAATTTACAATTGAAAATAAAAGTTAAAAATTTATGAAGACAGATATTCTTCTTCCAACAGCAGAAAAGGGCCTCATGCAGAGAGCCGGGCATGCAGCTGGCTGTGGTACCTGATGGGGTTGGAGCTGTTGTCTCTTGTAGGAGGGACTGAGAAATTGTATGATTTTATGAGGGATGATTGCATTTTGCTAGGCAGGAGCACGCAGGCTATGAAGGAAGAAGGGTGCTAATGGAGGCCAGCCCTGGGGGGCACTGTGTAGTGAGGCATTCATCACTCCACAACCACCGGGATCCCAAGCTTCCTCCACGTCTCAGAGCAAACTGCAGCACCGAATGCCGAGTGGCTGGAGCAGAGCAGTGTCACCATCCCAGTTCCAAGGCACAAGTGGCGCTCGCGAGTCGGGGGTTGTTCTTGGCCATGTACTCAATTGTATAGTCATTTACAACTCAATATGTTGGCTGTATAACTTTAATTAATTCCCTTTCTACTTAAACCCACTACAGCTGTTTGCTACTGCATGTAACTAAAAACACTAGCCGATCCTAATCCTTTCAATAAAACAGCTTCTGGTCACCAGAATAAAGGAAGAGGATTATTTGGGTAGTAGATTTAAACATTCTTGTCACTGCAAAGGGGTGTCCCCCACTGTATATTGATAAATTGACCTTCTATTTCAAGCACTGGTCTCTTGTAAGTTTTTATAGCATGGGTTCTTTGTGTTGAGCCAGAGGTGTTGAGCCACCTCTGGGCACGTGTGCTCGTGAAATCCAGGAGCTGTGTGACAGCCACCCATGAGCTTCTGTCTCAGTGGTTTCTGCTGGTTCCACATGATCTTTCATCTCGTCCCTCCTCAGCTTGTCATTTATTCTCTCACAAAACATGAGGCAAGTAGGCATTTTACCTTCAATCTAGAGATGAAAGAACTAACGTTAAGAGAAGGTTAGGTGTCAACAGCTGGTAAGAGGCAGGTCTGAGAGCAGAGCTCAGGTCTGGGGACATGCAGACTTGCCCTGCAGAGCGCTCGCCACCTGGTGCAGGGTGGCCACGGCAATGGAGGGTGCTGGTGCAGGACATCTGCTCCATCCGTGCCCATGAGCATACACCTGTGCACATCCAGGGCCATCTGAGAGAGATCCCTTCTAGGTGGTGTGAGGGTCTCTACACCTTACGGTTTCTGCTTGCCTGTTTTACTTGGCTTGGGTCTGTGTTGTTTTGAGACACCTAAGCTGAATTTGCTCTGGTGTCTGTTACCTGTAATTTTCATTCTTAGGTAAAGAAACTGTGAATGCCATGCCAGCAAGCCCATGTATGACATAGGAAATCTTACCCTTTTCACCCTTTCCAGAACACAGAGCAGGCCAGGGGCAAGTTGGTTCCATGGGGTCTGTGTTGGTTGGCAGGAGACTTGGTCATCTGTTCACAGATAACTTATTGCCAAGATATTAGCAAGTGATACAGATCACCACAGGAGCAAAATTCTCATGAAAACAAACATTCTATTAACAGACTTGCTTTCAGAGAGTGCACAGGAGAGGGGCCCATGCCTTGTCGGCTGGCTGACCGTGTGCTGCCCACACGCTGCCCACACGCGCCTGCCTCCCTCCCAGGTCTGCCTCCACTCCTGCTCAGGGGCCTCTGGCCAGTAAACCTCAGTCCTTTAAGCTGAAATTATCCCTTAATTTACATCACCATCTTCTCTGAAATTTACTGACGAACCTGATGGCCTATCCTGCCCTTTTAGAATCAGAAACCCAAAGTATTTCTTTCCCTATTTTACTCTTTTTAGCAGCAAGTAAGAGTCATTTCCAGGGTTTTGTATGTTATTGATACTTCAAAGCCAAAATAAAGGCTTCTGTGTTATGTAACTATCATTTATTCTTGAAGAAGACAGATGAAGGAATTCTAGGGACCCTCCGCCCTTGCCGCCCCCTCTATGGCAGTGCTGAGCACTCATTTGTATATTCATTCATTCAGTGGCATAGATTGATCTTGTGTCAAGTACTCATCCTTATATAGATGTCACTGATTGTGTTTTAAAAGTAGACAACATGACCCCTCTCACGGGAGCTGGCCAACTGGCAGGGCTGTGAGAGACACACAGAGTCTACATGTCAAATCATTAATTATAACATGTGTCCACACGTGCTCTGAGAAATACAGATCATCTGTGGATGCTGTTTTGTAATATATAAGGTTTATGCTTTCCATTTTGAAAAAGATACAGGCTTTCCTCACTTAGCAGAATTCTTGAAGATGTGGAACAGGCTCAGTCGTCTGAGCTGCTCACTGGCCACTGGCAGCACTTGCTCCTGTGTGCCAGCTGGGAGTTCTCTGTCAATGTGCTGGGGGTCGTGGGACGTCCATCCTCAGCTGGCCATCTCTCCGCCGTTCCGCTAACTGCTCTCTCTTCATTACAGTGAGTGTTAGGCAAACTTCCCAATGGTGTGTCGGAGGATGACAGAGGAGGGCAAAACTCAGAAGCTCATTTTCATGAAATAAGCAAAACCACAGGCTGTTTCATTTCCAATCAGAGAGGAGTATTCATCTTCTTTCCTTTTTTTTTTTTTTGAAAAGGAAGGGAATATTCACAGAGGAATGTATTATAAGTTTTTTTGTATTTTCTAGATGAATTGTTTCTCTAGATTTTCATTAAATACTAGCATTTCTCTTAGCAGGAAAAGTTACAATCTGCACTTTAGATAAACTTGCTTCTGGGACACATTCTAGTGACTTAACTCTCTGAAACAGACATGGTGGATGCAGAAAGACTGTGTGTGCACATCTGAGGATTTTAACCACAGCTTTAGACAGGAATCTAACAAGTGTAAGTAGGACCTTGATGGATGCTCACGTGTTCTTGCCAATATTAAGGGTAATATGTTGCCTTTACTTCTGACCTCACCACCCTGTCTTCCTTCCTTTCCTCAAAGTTCAAGTCCAATCCTAGGGTAAGTTAATGGCCTGTGATTCACCATCTTTCGCATCTTTCTCTCCTAGAGTTGACTCATCTAGGAAGACTAAATTGTTTCATATCTGGAATCTATGTTTTCATGTAAGACAGTCTTCTGTTTTCACAGTTTCTCTGACAATGCTGATGGAACCTAGACAGGGCTCTCTGTGGCCAGGCTTCCCTGGCAGCTATGAGAGGCTGGTGTGCACCGCCTTGGAGAATCCAACAGCACACACCACAGTTCCAGAAAGGTAAAATCTGTCTTCCATCCACCTACCTTCACACCTACATTTATCTGTCTACCTACTATCTCTCTATATTTGTCTGCCCATTCATCTGTCCAACCTCCACTCAAACATATATTGGTTGTATATAGTGCCAAGCATGGTGTCGGGCACAAAGACACAGAGATGAATAACATGAAAATAGAAGAAACAGTGTCCTCGGGGAGACAGGCAATGGATGAATTGCAATATAGCACAGTGTATGTTTTTTACTATCTTGTTGCCATCATATCTCCCCGTTCTGAGAATGGGGCTAGCACTCAAGTAGGGACTCAAATACTTATTGATTGAATTAAAAGAAAACAGCACAAAGAGGCCGGTGTGTCTGGGGTGAAGTGGAGAGGGAGAGCCCTGGGTGAGGCCAGGGAGATTTCAGGGTGAGTGGACTGGTGGTGTATGAGCTGGGGGGTGGGGTGGGGGGGGGGCTGTAAGAACTTTTACTACAAAAAAGATGAGAAACTGCTGGAGAGTTTGGGATGAGAAGTGGCATGATTTGACTGATGTGAGAATGGCCTGTAGGAGCCAAGGCAGGAGCAGAGAGAGATTTGGGACCACCGCAGTCCCCCAGGGGGGCGGGGAGGAGGTGTAGGCAGAGATGGAGGGAATGCAGTGAGCAGCCAGCAGGGGGGGGTGTGTTTCAAGGTGCAGCTGATGGGATTTGCTGATGTATTGGATGTGGGCCACGAAAGGAATGGAAGAGAGAGACAAGGGTGGTTTTGAGCTGCTCAGTGTATGAACCAGAAAGACATGGCCCACCCTCTACCTGTCAGGGCTCTCTGTGTTCTTGAGGATTCTGAGAGGACTTTCTTGAGCATTTGTGGCCATTGGTAGGGCTGGTCACATGCACTTGGAGCCTCGCTCCTCAGTGGACAGTAGAATTGCTCTTCCAGGCCTTGTTTAACTCAGGTGTGGCTGTGTGACTCATTTTGGCTAATGAAATGTAAGCAGATGTGACTTGTTCCATTTCCAGGTAAAATCCTTAACAGTTGGTGCATGCTTTGCTCCATTTTCTTTGGCTTCTGTGAAAGCAATTAGAAATGTTTGCTCGGGCCTATTTTCAGAGTGAGCAGTGTGATGCTAAGCCCGGCTGACCTTCAGTGGTTATGAAATACAGGCTAGAAGCAAATCTTTGTTGTTACAAACCACTGAGATTTTAGAGGGTTGTTTGTTATTGAAACATAACCCAGCCTACTCTCCCTGACACATATTTTACATAAATAAAATGGCACCCTCATCCCCCACCCCAGCAATTCATTCCCCTCACTTTTACCACCTCCTAACATAATACATCTAGGTTTTCTTTCTTTTTGATAAATCCCCTCTGAGTTAGAACGAATACTTCATTAAGGCAGAGTCCTGGTCTGGTCTGCTCACTCCTGTGTCCGTCACTCAGAGCATGTTTGATTCATCGCAGGTGCTGAGGAAATACTTGTTCTAGGAATGACTGAATTCCTGGGGACATCAGGGAGCACTTTCCAGAACAGGAATCACTGATGCTGCATCTTGAAGGATGCAGAGGACTTTGCCAAGGAGAGGAAATAGCTGGTGAAAAGACCTGGCATATTACAGTCTCAGAAGTTGGCGTCATTAGAACACAAAGGACACTGTGACAGTTTTGGGGTACACACTAATTAAGAAATGTAAAATCACTTTAATCACTATATTTTCTCAAAATAATTGCCATGCCATTCTAGGCACTTTTGCATTCTTGTAAATGATTTTTGAAAATGCCCTTTCCACTTATTTTCTTCAAGGGCTATGAGCTCACTTTCATAGGCGTGAATGACTTTTCAGGACTGGAGCACCTGCTTCCATACATGTGATTTTTTTAACCCTAAGGAAGAGGAAATAATCACAAGGGGCCAGGTCAGGACAATAGGATGCTGGGTCCTAAGTTTGACCTCTGTGCACTCCAGGAACCGAATGGTGATGTTGGTTGTGTAGGGCGGATGCATTGCCCTGGTGCAGGATGGTCCCCTGCAGCCCTGTCTTTGGTGGCTGCTCCTGACGCTTCCTAAAAACTTCTGGTTGACAAACTGTGTGTGCCACTGAGCAGCAGCAGTCCTTTGTTTCTGCTGAAGAACGGTTGTGACATCACCGCTTTGGAAAAGAAAGCTGCCACCATTTTCTTTGAGATACTTTGGGGGCTACTTCTCCTTTTTTAGTGGATTTTCATTAGCAAAAATAATCCACACTGTTGACTGATGCTTATTTTCCAGATCAAAATGGTGAATCCAGGTTTTATCACCAGTGACAATGTCAGAAACGTGCCTAGACTGGCTTCCATGGAGTCTGACCAGCATTTCCCACACCATCCAACACAGACCACTTTTGCAGCTGTGGTTCATGAGGGCACCATCAAGATGCAATTTTCCTAACTCCAAGATAATCGTGCAGAATTTTGGACACTGTCCATGATCCAAACTATAGTGTCACTTCAGTGTCCTTAGATGTCACTCAGCAGTCATTGCAGCTGCCAGATGCCCACATATCTCCCATCTAGATGTGGAAGTTTGGCCTTTTCTAAATTCTTGAAACCACTGAAAAACTGTCACGAGGGAAGGAGTAAGGTCCCTGAAAGCCCGTTGGAAATATTGAAGTCATTGAGACTCATTTAACACATTTTTAAAACTATAGGAAACCATCAAGTGAAAGTGCGCTCTTGTCTTGGCATCTGTAGCTTGGTGGTGAAGTTGCCAGCCACATGCTTGCAAAAGTAATAAGACAAAAGAAAAGAATAGAAAATGCACACTCTGCTTTCTGGGACTTTAATAGCAGATTGAGTTTACAGTCTGGCCTACAGCACAAGGAGTTTACTACTATGGTAAACTGGTGAGGAAGCCCTGCTCTCAAATGGCCTGTGGACAGAATGGGTGGCCTGTGGACAGAATAGGCAGCCTGTGGACAGAATGGGTGGCCTCTGGACAGAATGGGCAGTCCGTGGACAGAATGGGCAGCCTGTGAACAGAATAGGCAGTCTGTGGACAGAATGGGCAGCCCATGGACAGAATAGGCAGCCTGTGGACAGAGTAGGCAGCCTGTGGACAGAGTAGGCAGCCTGTGGACAGAATGGGTGGCCTGTGGACAGAATGGGTAGCCCGTGGACAGAATGGGTGGCCTGTGGACAGAATGGAGAGCCTGTGGACAGAATGGGCAGGCTGTGGCAGTGACTCCCCCTCTGCAGCAGCCCCCTTCTCAGCTGGTGTGCTGTCTTCTCTTGGCCAGACACAGACATGCTGGGCTCAGCTGTTCCTGCCCTGGCCCCACACCTAGCCTGCCTCACCTGCTCTCAGGGACTTCAAGTTGCCAACCTTGGACATCCTGACTATTCCAGCAGCTCCTCAGGAGATCTATGTCACTTATTCCTTCCCTTGACAACCCTTCCTCTCTGTGGCTAAGCTCTCAGAGTGTTGGCAACCTCCAGGGGTAATATGCAGCCAGTGAGGGGCCAAGCTCATGTGGGATTAGAAGCACCACAGATAGTCTGGAGGTGTATTATTCTGCACTGCAGGTCCCATCTGAGTGCATTTACACCTCTTGCCTTAAAAATGCTTCCCTGTCATGGCTCCATGCCTCATGTATTCCTGTTTACAGACTTGACATCTTCTGCTCCTTCCGTCTGGGCCTAGGGCTTCTAGAGGGTGTTACATTCTTTAGGTGCACAATAAATAGTTACTTATCACTGATATTCCCTGGTCCCCTACAGGTGTCTGTCAATGATAACAGAAGCTTCTGACTCTGGTCTTCAGGAGCTCAATCCCTGGCACTAGGACACTATTTGCATTAGTCAGGATTTTCCAGATAATCAGAACCAATAACATAGATATTGATATCTATATAGGTATAGATATAGATGATTAGATACAGATATAGATATAACAAGAGGAGATTTATTGTAGGAAGTGACTCACATGGTTAGGGAGGCTAAGAAGTCCTTCAATCTGCTGTCTGCAAAGTGGAGACCCAGGAAAGCCAGTTTGTAATGAAGTCTGAGTCCAGCCTAAAGGCCTGAGAACTGGCTAGGGATTGGGGGGTGTTGATCTGAATCCAAAGGCTTGAAAATCAGGAGTGTTGACATCTGTCTCAGCTCAGTTAGAGAGCAAATGTGTACTTCCTCTGCTTTTTTTTGTTCTAGGCAGACTCTCAACAGATTGGGTGATGCCCACTGACATGGGAGAGGGCTGTAGGCTTTTCTTGGTTCATTAATCCAAATGCCAATCTCCTCTGGAAACATTCCTATAGACATATGAAGAAATAATGTTTTGGCAGCTATCTGGGCATCTCTTAGCCTAGTTATTTTGACACATGAAATTAATAATCACACTATCAACTCAAAATAGGAATTAAAAACTATCCATCTATTGACTGGAACTTTGATCCAGAAAGGCAGATCAGAACATAACTTCTTATCTCAAGACTGACTAATGATGACCAAATAGGCGTGAATTACCAGATTGCAGTAGATTTGGCCTCATGACTTTAAATAAAAGTAGCATAGTGGATCTGGGGTAGTGGGGATCCAGGGGTATCCTGTGGGGAGCCAGTCTCGTAGCCACCACAGCTCATACTTCCTCAACTTCTGTTTGATCCATTTACTGACTCTAGGCCCCCTCTTCAGCTAATAATTGTGAACTCAGCTGGAAGGCACTGGGTAGCTCCTAGCAGGGACAGTGACACAGATATGTGCTGGGTTCTCTGCACATATGAGCAGAACTCACATATGAGCTCTGTGGCTCTCCTTCCCATTCTGCTCCAAGTGAGCTCCACCCACCCACCATGGCCTTTGCTAGGGGAGTTTATCTTGAGTATGTGAAAACATTCTGTCCCTAGATCTGCACAGCCTGATCTTTCCCTGATGCAGCGGTGAGAAGAGAGAGGAGAGGATCAAGCTGCCCTCAACAGAAACAAAATGATTTCAGATGTGGGCAATGAGATGGAAACAGGCAGATCAGAACATGACTTCTCATCTTGAAACTGAACAATTTCAAAGAAGTCAACTCAATATCATTGGCATCAAAGCCAGTGGAAGATAGAGATCATTAGAAAGGGAAATTAAGTGTGTTTCTTTTTTTAAATAAATGGTGAATTACTGTATTTCTAATTATAAAAGTCAGGAAGATGGCAGGAGAGGGGGAAGCCCAAGATTTTCCCTCCATGTTGAGACACAGATTTAACAGCAAACAGACCAAATGCCTCTGTAAGGAATCCACAGAAAGTTAAAACATTCCTGCACCTCAGATGAACACAAAGCAACCACATGGAAGCCCAGTAGGAAATATCACGATCCCCTCTATTCTTCATCACCAGAACGTGACTCCTCACATGCTTGGGAGGAAATCCATAACCCTTATCTTCCCTGAGGAGGGATAGAAGTAGAATGCATGTAAGACCTTATGACTTTTAGTGGTGCTGCCTGAGGGTCTGGTTTCTGTCTTGTTTGACAGGACTGTCCTGACGGGAACAGGGGACCAGACTGGGGATTTCTGAGAACAGATGGTCAACCTAGCCCAGAGTCTGCAGTACCACAGAAAGACACTGGATGGAGTTCCAGCACCATGATTTACTACAGCCCCAGGGAGGCTGCGGTATTACAGATAGACACTAGAGGGAGCTCCTTAGTAGAACCTGGCAAACTAACAGATTACAACCAGGAACCCAGAGAAGACACATATCCAGAAAAGGCTTGAGAAATTTCCAAAATTTCTAGCTTGGCTAACTGGAGAAAGTCCTGTTTGTATGGAGCCAGACCATAGAGTCTGGAAGTGTTGGCCGGTTCTTCAAATGCCAAAATCCCAAGAGCAACAAAAATAACAAGACATTTAAAGAAATAGGAAACCATGGCACACTTAAAGGAACAATGTAATGTTTGAATGCTGTCCCTAAAGAAACAGAGGTATGTACCTTGCCAAATAAAGAATTCAAAATTACTATTGTTAGGCTGCTCAATGACTAAAAAGAGAACACAGATGAATAACTAAATGAAATGAGGAGAATAGTACATAAACAAAGTGAAATATCAATAAAGAGAAAGAAACTATGAAGAAGCACAGAACAGAAATTCTGGAATACAAAAATTGATCTAAAAAATTCAGTACATAGTTTCCATGTCAAACTTACCTAGGGAGAAAAAGAATCAGAACTTAAAGATGGAAATTTTGAAATCTATAAAGCAGAGAAGTGAAAATTAGATAGAAGAACAACAAAGAAAGCCTAAGGGACTATGGACACCATCAAGTAGAATAAGATACACATTATGAAAGTACCAGAAGCAGAAGAAATAGAAAAAGGGGAAGAGAATCTATTTGAAAAAAATGACTGAAAAATTTCCAAATCTGATGAGAGAAATGAACATACAAATCCATGAAGGTTAAAGAACTCATATTAAGATAAATGTGAAAAGACCTACACTGAGATATACTCATAATGAAATTATCAAAAGTCACAGAAAGAATCTTGAAAGCATCAGGAGAAAAGTGACTCATAATATACAAGAGAACACCTATTAGATTATCAGCAAATTTCCCAGCAGAAACTTTGCAGGATAGAAGAAAGTGGAGTGATATTATTCTAAAGTACTGAAAGAAAAATTGTCAACTAAGAATTCTGTATTTGGCAAATCTGTCCTTCACATATGAAGGAGAAATGAGGACTTTTGACTTTTGTGGATAAATAAAAACTGAGAGCATTTATCACCACTTGTGCTGCTGTATAAGAAATCCTAAAGGCAGTACTGCAAGTTGAAACAAAATCATGATAAACTGGAACAAAAATTTCATATGACAAATATAAAATTCCCTGGTTAAGTTAATATATAGGAAAACATCAAATCCTGTGATATTACCATGTAAGTAAATAGATCACATATAAATTTAGTATAGCAATTTTTTAGAAAGCCAAAATATAAATCTATTTTAATGGATATACAATATAAAAATTAATTTTTGTCATCAATAACGTAAAGCAATGATAGAAATGAAAAGGAGAATTTTTATAGATCACGAATATGCAATTGAAGTTAGTTTAAAATAGATTTTTATAACTTTAGTATGTTTTATATAATTGCATTGGTAACCACAAACAAAATATTGACAGCATTTACATAAAGGGAAATGAGAGGTAATAAAAACATGTAATTACCATAAATAAAAAAAAAGAAGATACAAATAAAGATAGTGAGAGAGGAAAAGAAGGGCAAAAAAGCTGTAAGACAGACAGAAAATGATTAACAAAATGACTATAGCAAGTCCTTCCCTGTCAGTCATTACTTTAAATATAGATTGGGTTATGAATAGAAAACAAGAGTCAATTATATACTGTGTACAACAGGCTTACTTTTGATCTAAGAACATCAACAGGGTAAAAGTAAAAGGGTAGAAAAAGATATTTCATGCAAGAACCTGAAGAGAGCAGAGGTGGTCATACTTACATCAGGCAAAATAGACTTTAAGATAAAATATCATAAAAGGCAAGGAAGTACATTATATAATGATGAAAGGGCTAATTCACAAGGAAGACATAGTAACATTAATACAGGCATCTAACCTGAGACTACTCAAACATATGCCACCAACTTTGACAGAACTGAAGAGGATCATAAATAGCAATGCAGTTAGAGTAGGAGAAATTCAGCCCACTGTTTCAGTTATGGTAGGAGAAATTCAGTCCCATGTTTCAGATATAGTTGGGGAAATTCAGTCACTTGTTTCGGTTATGGATAGAACAACCAGAGTAAGGAAAGAGAGGATATAAACAACAAACACTCTGACCAATTTTACATCTCACAAACACATAGAACATCCACTCAAAAACTTAACATTTTTCTCAAGCACACTTGAAACATTCTCCAAGATAGACCAATGTAAGACCCTCAAGTTTACCCTACGGGTGTTCTTAGATCAAAAGTGAGCCTGTTGTAGATAGTATATAGTTGAATCTTGTTTTCTATTCCTAAATTTTAAGATTAAAATAATCTGAAGTATCTCCTTTTACCATAATGGAATAAATAAGAAATCA
The DNA here is from genome assembly GCF_000181295.1 of Otolemur garnettii. Lineage (NCBI taxonomy): Eukaryota > Metazoa > Chordata > Mammalia > Primates > Galagidae > Otolemur > Otolemur garnettii. The sequence continues at coordinate 2,087,544 of NW_003852616.1, forward strand.
ATAGCAGGAGATAAAGAAGAAAATCCACAAATGTGGAAATTAATCAATGCACTATTCAATAACCAATGGATCAAAAAAGAAAACACAGGGGAATTAAAAAATACCAGAGACAAACAAAAGTAAAAACACAACATACCAGAACTAATGGGATATAGCAAAATCTACGAAGCTATGAGTTGATATGGTAAACATTCTTGTTTTTTAATTTTGATTTTTATTTATTTATTTTTGAGACAAGCAACTCACTTTCTTGTCCCTGGGTAGAGTTCTGTGGTGTCATAGCTCACAGCAACCTCAAACTCTTATGCTTAAGTGATCCTTTTGCTTCAGCTCCCGAGTAGCTGGGACTACAGGCACCCACCACAATGCCCAGCTAGTTTTTAGAGATGGGGTCTCGGTCTAGTTCAGGCTGGTCTTGAACTCCTGAGCTTGAACAATCCATCTGCCTTTGGCCCCCAGAGTGCTGGGATTACAGGTGTGAGCCACTGTGCTTGGCCTTGGTAAACATTTTTATTAAAAAAGAAGAAAGAGGGTGGTTCCTATGGCTCAGTGGGTAGGGCACCAGCCCCATATACTGAGGGTGGCGGGTTCGAATCCAGCCCAGCCAAACTACCAAAAAAAAAAAAATAGCCAGGCATTGTGGCAGGTGTCTGTAGTCCCAGATACTTGGGAGCTGAGGCAAGAGAATCACCTAAGCCCAGGAGCTGGAGGTTGCTGTGAGCTGTAATGCCACGGCACTCTACCGAGGGTGATAAAGTGAGACTCTGTCTCTAAAATAAATAAATAATTAAAAAGAAAAAAAAGAAGAAAGATTTCAAATAAATAACCTAACTCCATAGTTCAAGAAGCTAGAAAAATAACAAATTAAATTCAAAATTTGAAGAAAGGAAATAATAAAGATTAGATGAGAGCTAAGTGAAACAAAGATAAAAAAAATCAATGAAACCAAGAATTGGTTTTTGTAAACAGATCAACAAAAATTGACAAACTCTTAGCTAGACTAAGATAAAAGGAGAGACAGTTCAAGTAGCTAAAATCAGAAATTAAAAATGAGACATTCCAACTGATGTCATAGAAAAAAGATTATAAGAGACTATTGTGAACAATTATACAACAAGTTGGATAATTTAGAAGAAATGGATAAATTCCTTGACACATACAACCTACTAAGACTGAATCATGATGAAATAAAATACACAAACAGGCCTATAATTAGTAAGGAGATTGAAGCAGTAATCAAAAACCTCACAACACACAAAAGCCCAGCACCAATGACTTCACTGAAAAATTCTACCAACCATTTAAAGAAAAATTAACATTGGTCCTTCTTAAACTCTTCAAAAGAATTGAAGAGAAGGGAACATTTTCCAATTCATTACTCTGATACAAAACCCAAATAAAAACACATCAAGAAAAAAAAAAACTATACACTAAAATCCCTGACGAACACTGACACAAAAATCCTAAACAAAATATTAGTAAAGCAAAAATCTAACAGCACATTAAAAGGATTTGTATACCATGTCCAGGCGGTACTTTCATGTGTAATGCAAGGATGGTTTGGCATGTAAAAATGAATCATTGTAATATACCGTATTAACAAATGAAGGACAAAATCACATGATTATCTTAACCCACATAGGAAAAGCATGTCACAAAATTCAACATTCTTTCATGACAACAGTGGTTAATAAACTAGGAATAGACGGAAACTACCACAGTACAAAACAGCTTCTTTTAGCCGGCCATCTTTCAGCAGGTTTGGTAGAGCAGCAATAACCTGGGAAGGATAACAAAAATGTGAGGGCTCATCAGAAGTTGAGATCCTTCACGTGGCTTATTTCTCTTGTGTGATTGTACTATTGTAGTTTCTGACTACAGTTGACTTCTTAGTGAGAACTTATATAAAAATCCATGTGACTCAAAATTCTTTTATTTTCTCCATAATCTGATTTTATTTGGAAATTTGGCCAAAGTCTTCACTGCTTGGAATACTATTGTGTGTATTGACAGCTCAACACAAAGTGGATACTTTATATCATAGCCACCAGGAGCGGCTGGGAAGCTAAAAAGGGCATTTCCCAGACTGCCTGGTTGTTTGGCTTCTGGATGGAGTTTAGAGTCTGCTAATCAGAATTATTTACATAATAGGTGGGGTTTGAAATAGAACCAGGAGGAAGAGAGAGAGAAAAGAAGGAAGTAGGCATTCATTTTGCATCAAAAACAAAGCTTAAGTTCTCTTTGCCTGTCTCTTTCGATCCTGATCCCCTCCCCACCACAATGGGGCCAACAGATTGGTTTGTATCCTTCCATTCCCTTTTCAAATTTTAAATATACATATGTAGCACATATGCTAATGTTTATGGTGTGTATTTTACATAATATTTTACTGTATCTCTCTCCCACTTGCCACCTCTACAGCAACATTATGTCGTTGAGAGCTTGACAGCTACACATCATTTCATAGCAGTACAGTATAATTTTTTTTTTTTTAGGGACCATTTTTTTAAAATTTTTTATTGAATGGTAACTATGTACATTAATGCATTTCTAGGGTACAGTGTGGGGTTTTCACATGCAGTCTGAAATACTTCCATCAAACTGGTCAACACAGCCTTCATGTCCTTTTCTCAGTTATTGCTTTAAAAC